>NW_019214976.1:0-36993 GCF_002532875.2 Varroa jacobsoni | reverse complement strand
CGAATAGATACCTAGGAATATATTGAATAATAATAATTAATCCTTTAAAAAAAACTTAAGGAATCTTTGCATTTGTAGTTCAATGGGGTCAGCATACCTGGGTTTCTAAATAGATATATTTCCTAAAATATCACACAAAGAAATCATCAGTATAGATTAAATGTTATTTAGGGATAATATGTTAGTTAGGGATTAAATGTTTTTTTAAAAAATTGTTTTGCAATTCAAAAAACGCTAAAATTTATTCAACTGATTTGAGCTATTATCAGGAGAACACATCACGTTTATTAACAAATTTCATTTAAGCTTTTTTTATTAGCTTTGAATTCGCTGTTAAATGATATGGCCTTTATTATAATGGCTTAATATATGAAACTAACCACTGACATAAATGTATAATGAGCTTCTAATTTTAACTGAACATGAAGGTTCTCATTGCTCTCATTTGCAATATTCGGAAATACATGCACCCTTACAGACCTACATATATACTTAAAAAATAAATACTTTATATAAGTATTTATTTCTTTATATAATTTGGGCATCTAATAGTCTCCATTTGAGAAGCCCACATACACCCTTATTAAAATCAAACTTATTTTCTGGACTATTATTTCGACAAAGTAATATTTATACGCCTTTACGAAAATATACCCTATATGCCATAATCGTGGTGTGCTCTAAGCGACGTTGAGTGCTGTATACGCATGAACAAACAAAGATCTTTCAGCTATCAATTCTCAGTCGGACACACCTTTGGCGTATTTACTTCTTACCTAAGTTCCTATCGGTAGGTTTACCACAGTCATCTACCCCACTTATAGAACACTGTTGAATTAGATATACCAAATATTGTAATGATATCCTATGAAAAACTATTATATCCACGGTGTTTTCACAAAGAAAATCATTGGAAAGACAAGTTTAGTCCGGTCTTAATATAATTGGCACATATGCATCTATTGATTACAGAAAGCAGAGTGGTATTGGAACACTGGAATGACACTATATTCTAATATGCATATATTTACATAGCAATAATAATATGTACAGATAATAGCTTAGCGTACAAGCTATAAATGTCAAAGATTTTAAGTTAGGTGGAGAAATGCAAACAACCGATTAAGCAAACTCCTGCTTCGTGTTATTATATAAGCGTGCTGCCACGACTAATAATTGCTGGACAGACATGTTGTAATACACTAACTCTGTATTAACTAACGGAAAATGATGGGAGTTCTTTGTAGAATGGAAATCAATCTTTGTTCTTACCTTGTTTCAGTAATTAGGACGAACCGAGTACCATTGTTAAGTTGATAACACTAACGCTATAACATTTCTCAACAGCATACATACACGGAATGTTGAACCTTATTTATTTTAGTCGACGAGACAACAACTTTAACAATATGCTAGTGAAACACTTGCGACGATCTACATTTCTAAGATGGTTTTGGTTAGATGAACAAAAGATCTAACCTCCTAACCACCCTATCCTTCGGTATTTTTTAAGCTTGGAATAGTCACAGCAATAGAAATACATCTAAGCCTTTTCACCAGCAACTGAAATACTTTCCTTAACGGAGGAAAATGTTTAAACTCTCTCTAGCTAGGATACATAGTCAGCTGAATCACCTGCAAAACAGGATGAAGTTTATTAATTCATCGTATTGCTTCAATAGCTCAAAAACTGACACGCATTCTCACTTTTGACCCCTCCTCAAGATTGGTATCGTATTTTTCTTTTTGGAACAGGCATCCGAAGCGTTTCCAGCTCCCCTTCACAGTAAACAATAGGCTAAAACTGCTGATTGGTTTGTGCCGACTCACATCCAAAATCACGACCTCATACTTATGGAACTTCGCTTAAACTGGCAACATCTCCGTGGTGTCTCTTAATGTGCGATTTGAGGTTGCCCTTCTGCGCTGTCCTATGAGGGCAATGTGGACAAGCAAAGGGCTTTTCGTTTGTATGGACGCGAACATGCATTCGCACACTGAAAGCGTCACTGAAACGTTTTAGGCAAACGAAACAGGTACGTCGGTCGACGCTTTGATTGATTGCTTCTACTAATGTGGCAGAAGAGGCTGTTATCGATCCGGAGCAACTCTCTTCCTGAGCCGCATTCGAAAAATTAGTGGGTGAGTGGGCTACATCCCAGCCGGAGCTTTGGGTGGTCTGCTGGCTCTGTATGTCTTGACTTTGAAATGTTTCTTCTACGACGGCTTGGGGCAGCCGGCTTCGAGGACGCCCGCGTCTTTTTGGCCCTAATACTTCCGTGGCGGTCGCGGCTGTTGAGGGGACCATCGAGGTTGTCGAGAGAGGCAAAAGTTCGCTAACACCGTTAAACAACGTTCCGTCGTACGAAGCTATCTCGGCCTGTTCACTAGAAAGCCATGCGTTACGGCCACTCTTAACAGGCATAAGTGTCTGAGCTGTATCCATTTGGTCAACTGGCACAGATCCGGCACGTGGCTGCACATCTACGTGGAGGGCGACATAAGGCGGAAACGAAGCATACAAAAAATTTTGTTAACCATTATAAGGAATATATTGTGTATTAATTCATTAGAAGACACAATTTACAGTGCTACATTTTTTCTGTCTCCAAATGCAGTGCAGGTCACGAGGCTTTCTCTCAAACCTAATCTCGACTAATAAAAATACTCAGGTTTTGGAGAAACCTATATTATATAATGATCAAGCCGCAGTAAGTAATTGTAATAAAATTGAAATAAAAACAAGAAATCGAGAAAGCAAAATACATTTATTAATATTTTCCATTATCCATTAAGGTTGTCGTTGTTTTATCAATCAGAGACAAATTTCTTAATAAATATGGAATTTATTGTGTCGAATCTTCCGATGAACTGAGAAAAGTGATTCGCAACCTGAAACGACAGCGACTTATTACGTTCAGTTAAGATATTCCACTAATTATTATGCTTGACGCTAAAATGTTTTTCTACAGACTGACAACATGACCGTGGAAACTCCACAATGACAATACAGGATGAAACGATTCTATTTATTTACCTAATCGAAACTTCCATTCAATTACCAGGCTCTGGCAGTTTGATACCCCTGAAAGAAGGCTTCATCAAATGAGATTATAAACATCCAGCAAATGCGTACTAAGCCACAAATAGTGGCTGCGCCTAAATACGTTTCGGGAACAAACAGAAACATGTTTATAATTTATAAAGGAGACGTAACTTAATTCCTCAACCGAAGCATTGCTAAGCGTCCGGCTCGTTAAAACATTTTTACGAAAGCCGCGAGTGAAAATGTTTAAAGACCATGACTTCGCAGCTCATTGTTTGCGTGAACAAAGGCGCGCATGCTCCTCAACAAATATGCGTATATAATGATTTGTAGGTAGGTGGTATCGTTTACACACAATACAAGTTCGCATCTTTTAGAGCTTTCAATGATAACATACTACTGTTAATATTATCCCTTTAGCTATATACATTGACCCGTGGTTGCGCAGTGGTAACGTGTTTGCCTACTAAACCTAAAGATATGTGTTGGTCTAGATCAAAACCGGGCGTAGACGCACTTCCTTTTATGCTAGCACTTAGCCGTCTAAAGCATCGCTTAACGGCAATATAAGACGTAAAGCTCCTAATATCTGTTTAACTATAGTACTGTGTCTAATTAAGTTGATCAATCACAAGTAATCATGTTTGGTACGTCGGACACTTGCAAAAATCAAGGGTTCTTTTTCTGCACCTTAACCTGAAATTTAAAAAAATTTGCACGGTTTCTTTAGACAAAACTTGTCTAGCAAACAAATTAAATGCTTCTAGTAAAGCTAGAATAACGAAAACGATAAGATGTGGAACTATGATCCTATCGATGACGTAAATGTAACAAACGCTTGATTAGTGATAATGCCAAAGTATTACACAAATCTGAGCTGTCCGCATGTAGCTAGCCCTTCTTGCATATTCAGTCGGTTTTCCTGTATCGCCCCAGTAGGCAGCGCTTTAGTTGAAAAATTTTATATTCTGCTAATTACGACCAATTTTAAATATTTTTCTATTTAGTGACACATGATACGTCATATGTCGACAGCAACGCTTTTTTGGTGGAAATTTAGGCATTACAGAATTAACGTGGAACAATTTTCAAGAGGATTAGAATGACAGGTTTTACCGACGAGTGCTTGTGCACAGCTCCGAAACGAAGCACAATGCGCCGAAGTTTGACGGTTCCGCACACTATATCGATATCGTGTCAAGTGCTTCCAGCGACTCAAAAATGGCAAGTATAAATATGACGCTCATAAGAAAATACTTAATGGATAATATCTTATTGCTATATATTTTTCTGTTCAATATGTCGGAATTCTCAAAAAAAAAATCATAAAAACGATCGCTGAAATAATAACCAAAACAGTATTGGTCACATATGAGGAAAATAATTCTTGTTTTGATACTGCCGCTAAAAATAGGGGAGAAGATTTCGCCTAGGAACTTCGATAACAATCAGCCAATTTTCTGGACTTGGTACGAACCGATCGTTAGTCTATTTCAATCAATCCAACTACGTCCATTTCAAGACATGACTTCAGTTGTGCTTAATGGATTGCGATAGAAAATTAAGCGTCCTTTTATTGAAAAAGCTTTGCAGCCATCAGTCTAAGAGGATAAAGCAATAACTAAAACACATTTCCTTTTTAGACGGGTGTTCAAGTGTCTTGAACCGCTGTCGAAATTCACAAGACGCCTAACATGTTGTAGAGCCTGAGCTGAGTGTTATTGTGACTAGCATAATATGGCTTCGGAATACGAACAACGGCTAGGTAAATAAAAATCAAACAGCTCTACAATGACAAGAGCACTCATGATGTCCAGAATACATAGCCAATAGCTACCTGGTTATTTTGTTGCAGTGAGGACTTCTTTTATCACTGTGAAGTATTATCATATTTTTCTCTAACGAGTCCAACCATAAGATCAAAAAAATTAAAGCAAATAACATTTGTGTAGCTTTTCGAATAACTACAAACAGCTTTACATTCATTGTATATTCCTTTTAGCGCTTGGGAAATTGTTGAACCCGTTCTTCAGCGATGGAGTGTCCGCCGATACCATTATCGACTTGATTGGTTACTGTGACATACAACATGTTCAGACTGTTGCTGTTAGTCGTGGCGAGTCGAACGGTCAGTGTTCATGAAATGCTTCGCTAACAAAACAAAAATGTCTTGTCGAGCCGAGATAATCTTATACCTTTGCAAACCTAGCCATAAACAGCCCCGATTCAACTCTACTCTCGATCAGCATGCTTCAGTGTTCAGCGCAACGCCGTCCACTGAGGTTCTAACCTTTCCGTCTAAAATGTGATGATCGTATTATAAATTTTGATTACTGTCGCCTACAACAATGCTGATGATTAAATCTGGTTACTCCCCCAACACACCGATACCTGTATAAGAGTTAAAGACCTCGGTAATTAGTTAGTTCTTTTTAAACACAGATTTATCAACTGTAGGTATATTGAAAGTTCTTCGTACAGACGGAGATCAAATGAGAAAGTGTGAGAACCAATGAATCCATATTAACAATATAGAATAACGGTATGCTAAAGCATTGAGTCACGACGTAGACTCAGTTCCATGGCTAAAACATTGACCTTACAAAGGTCGAGAATTCAAATTTTCTGACTGGCGCTTTTTAAATCTGTATAATAAAAATACAAGTCGACTTGTTAACCCTAATAAAGCGTTACACCAGAAGCTCTGACTTGTTATAGATTATTTAGCTGGGTATATAGACATATCGTCAGGGAGATGCGCAGGCTTTCCTACTGATTGTATTTTGCTTGTGCCATTTAAACATATTCACTATAATTAAAATTCCAGCTTAATACTTGCCTTTTTCCAATAGAAAAAAAACAACTTGAATTGAAATTATCAAGCAAATTGTGTGAAACGGAAGACCTCCCAGTCCACCTAACGCTGACGCTCTATGTTAGCTAAGTTGTAAGGTTCTATGTATGTTATAGAAAAAGAAGAAAGAAAAGTCTATGATGAGTATTTTGATTAACAGATGTCATAGTACTATTATTACGACATAGATGAAAGACTATCTGTATGATATAACCATACTTACTTCGAGTAAGATAAATAAGAAAAAAAAAGGAAGAAGCAAAGAAGGGTTTGATTTTTTATACATGCGTCAATCTTTTTGTATCCAATAAAAATTGAAACTAACATTTCCTTAGAATTAGTTTTGCAATAAATATTGTACTCCATAATTTGTTTTTTTTAAAGGGTTTTAGCCTGCTTAAGCTCACCTGATTTTTACTTGAAACTTTTTGTTTTGATTCAATTGACTGATGGAGTCGTCGGATATTGTTGCGAGTAGACAACTTCCATTTAACAACAGAAATTGGCTCCAAATTGTCAGACCATATTGTCTACTTACTTATTGTAACTTAAAACCCGTTACATATTTGATTACTTGCAAATATGCGTAAATTAGAACCAAGTTGTATTACGCGCGGTGCCTTTGAATTGAAATGATGAATGAAACTATATATGCTAAGTCAAATGGCTTGGCTTTAAAAATATAACCAGGATAGAGTTATAAAATAAAAACGGATTAAAAACGGTTGCCGTTTTGAAAATCGCAGAAATGTCACGTTACCTAAAACTGATGTGCCGAATCGAATACGCCTTCGACAAACAAAATTATTACATTACTTAAATTATTAATTTCCAATGCAAAAGCAATGAAAGTATGGTTATATACTCATCATTCGCGGTATATAAAACTTCAACCTCTAGATTGTATGACAAGTAGGTATTCTTGGTTTAAAAAATTACAGCATTTTTGCGCGCCAGAGAAATTTGTTCCCGATATAACAAGTGTCTAACTTTCTGACCAGGTTTTGATGAGCTTCTAAAGCCAGTCGTAAGATCCCAGTGTTGCGGAGAAAAAGGTAAAAAATTAGATTTTTCGACAACTCCATGCATTCTTGAAAGATGTGCAGGGTGATACTTCGAACAAATAGCGCAATTTACGTGCATGAACTTCACACATTTTCCGTTAAAGCACGTCACCTCGTACCACGTTACTTTATCCGGTGGTGTATATTGAGACACAATGGCACCTCACTCGTTAATAAGGTATACACGAAGGCACCTTGCACAAAACAGATACAATGTCTATTTACTTGTCGCAAGTCCATAAAGGTGGCACGATTGTCGCTGCAAAATCTCTGGCACCTACATTTTTCTTTTGCAAAGTCCCATTGTTTAATTTTTATTGACACGAGAAAACGATTCGCCGCCTAATCAAAACAGCTGCTTCATAGTATGTTATCTTGCCGCGCACATCGATGTTCTAATGGACGAGTGCATCGGCAAGTCGTACAAACTTAAAGCTTTTATTACAACTAAGTTTATTTTTATCATTTTCATGGCCGGCTGTGGAGTTTAAAAATGTGGTAAACACTCAGGGAATCTATACACCCGTCAGTCTGAAAGAAGTCTACGAGCTGAAGTATGGCCAGCGACTGGTAAATATTAGACACGTTGTCAAAATTACGCTTGTCTGGTATATGAGTAATAACTAAGCGCGGAAATGTAGCTACGCGAAATCAGCGCCTCGAGAGATAAACTAACTTTAACAAAGGAAAAAAGAAGTTTATAGCTGGTTTATCGGCCAATTTTACGTATGTCAGTAAAGGAAATTCGATAGCGGTTGCTAGAAGGTACGAGGGAAACAGGATTAAGTTTTTCGTACCGTGCGAAGGACCTTATCATAGAACAACTATAGAGCACAGACGTAATGTTTCTAGGTTTCGCCGTAGTCCTTATTGCTAAAGTCTTAGTCTTAAAATCCCTCAGGGGTGGTATGCTAATAACAACTTGACACAAAAATCTAAAAAGCCAAATAATCAAAATTCTTTTTAACAAAGAATTAAAAAAACGGCAGGTGCCATGCAGAAATGTAATGAAATAGCGGTACATTTTAATAAGATTGAACGGGTCACGGACTGAACACAAAGATATGACTAGTGACTTCTAGTTAATTCACCAATTGCCTCATCATAGGTTTTTCTTACCGCTTTTTTTTGTTGTTTAGTAATTATCACAAAAATCGCTTTGGTTCTATTGCTCGTTTTTGCTCAACTCTATTTTTCTAAGAATCTATTTATTCTCTATTTCAGATTTGTGAACAGCTCTATTATCCCGAAAATTAGTAGCTCATCTTAAACGTTTTGAATATTACTTAAGGTCGTATTATTCGAATGTAGCTGCCTCCACAGAAATTAACGCATTCTCTGCGCTAACCTTTATGGAAATCACTGGAGCTTCGGTATCTATTAGAAGACTTACGTTTGGAGCACAATACGGAATTTCCTCGTGAAGCTTCACTCTTTCAGGCCTTTTTCAGAGTTAATTATGACAGGACAATGAAATCATAATTTACCATTCTTCTAATTAAAAATTCAGTTTAGCACCACAAAGCATGCGATTTTAGAAATCGAATTATAACTGAGTGGAAATCTTCAACTTGTATTTGAATCGGTTGATTCCTGATTGATTGACCTCTTAGGGTGTTCGCAGATCGAAGCTCTGACTGAGGTACGATGTAGAGTGCACGTGAACAAACGTTTGCAAAAGGTAACTCTGGAGATCCGCAGAAATAAAGCTGGCACGTATGCGATTACTTTTCTTAGGATAGGCTCCTCTCACATAAACACCTTGTGGAAAAACCTAGCAAGAACCCGAGGAGCTTCTTGTACCGTTACGTATGTTTCCTTCCTATTCCCTGAAGGTGCATACGCAATACGTCTTACAACACAACTCAGTAACGTCGTTATTTACTTCCGAAAGAAAAATAGCACCTAAAATTGCACAAAAACGACAACCGCGTGTGAATAAATATAAAAGCACTGCTGCTTCTGAGGGCTCTATTTTTTATTTTATTAAACAACACCTTTTCGCTTCCCATACAGTAGCATCCATTAGGATCCACCTCATTTATATATATTTCCACTCACACTGCGGCTCGCATTCTCCTACCCGTGTAGGCACCCGTCGTATGTATGATAAGCCAATGAAGTGCCATTCCTCTCAATCAGTTACAAAAAACACATGCATTTAACCGAATTGAGATAGCTTCAACGCTTATGTAAATGTCAACGTAATTACGTATACACTTATAGTGTAAAGGAAAATGTTATTTGCCAGTCAATAATTCATTTCAAACATCTAGTTTTGGAAATTGAGACAGCCAAGACTGTTTGATTCTCTCTAATCGTCAGGTGCCTGGGCGCTTAGGCTGTTTTCGCGTGGCTCACTAGCTGATAGGGATGTAAATGATGTTGGTGTTTCTAGCATCTTGAGGTGTTAAGACGTCGCATATAGTAGCGGCTACTTCGCGGAAGCCGCAGCCTGTTCCTTGGCTTGTCGCTCCTTATCCTTCTTCTCAGCCTCTAATCTGGCTTCCTCTTCTTCATGAGCCTTCAGGAGCTTTTGGACCTATTATATTGGTAGCATTTTGAACAAACGACGCAGAAATAAAGAATCATTTCCGTTAATTCCAACAGCTCCGTACATCGAAATCAAAGCACCATAGCTATCCACGTACCGCGTGTATTTAAATTATGGTGAATTATTCTTGACGTATATCGTATGCCCCTATACTGACCTCTGTTGCCCGTAGAATAGTAATTCGCGTTTTGTTATCAATCCTTCTCAAGGTGGCGATTTCAAGCTTATCCGATGTCAACTTTGTCATATCCAATGTCTTGGCCAAAACCTGTAAACAAATTGATTTGCATATGGCCATCGTTAGTTTGAAGTAAGCACGCATTTGCAAGCAGTTAATATAACATTTTCTTCTAAATCGTTTGGATGTTCGATATACAAACAGAACGTTTGGCGACTTGTTGTTAGGCGTGCATAATCGTACCTTAACTGCCAAAGCGAGCGCCTGCCCTAAGCTCGTTTCATTCTCCTTATACTCCTGCTTGAGGACTGACATTGCGGCTGATGAGTTATTCCCAATACATGTGGCCTTCCAACCCGAGTAATTTCCAGATGGATCTGACTGGTACAGCTGGTAACCTGGAACCCGAAGAAAGTGATGACAGGATTAGGAATTCTTGTAGACTCGTCGCATAACTCAATTTTTGATCCGCTATGGGCAGTCTCGATATAGCGAAATAGATTTGGTCTAAATAAGAAAATTGATTCGGTTTTATTAAAGCAGATAATAACCTTGATTTATTTCAGGAAAAAGAAAATAATAGTCGGTAGTCAAGCCGATGGTCGATTCATTTACCGTAATGTTTATCCCAGCCCATATAGAGAAGGGATACACCGAATGGTCTCTTTCCGCCGTACTGTGTGTACGCTTGTTTCAAATCACAGAGCCACGACACTAAGCGTTCGCACGGGATAGACTCCCCATATTGGATAAGATACCTGTAATTCAACAATTAGATAATTGTTAACATTATCCTGAATCGTCTGGGTGATTACGCGTACTTGAAAGTACGCCAATAAGGTATGTTATTCTTACTACTATATTAAGTCAAATCTTACTTTTTATCTTAGTTCAGTTTAAGCTCATAATAAAAAATTCAAACTTCAAAGATTGCGCAGTAATAAAGTAGAAATCGATATTTTGCCGCGGGCAAAATCTGTAGACACATGTTTCAAGATTAAATGTATTCTTGCCAAATAAAATGGAAAACGAAAGATTCTAGCGTACTCGACCAAGTACAGTGCTCCATTCCAAAATACCACGATAGTATCAAGCGATTCGGTTCTTATAAAAGCTTTTATTGATAAATTAAGATGGAAACTCATTAATGAAATATATGTGTAAATATAGTCAGCTGCATACTTATGTACCCCACAGTTACTATAATGTAATGTTAGTCATACATTTGCAAACTACACTATACTTTGAGTTTTATGTCCGGCATTGTCTTTCACTGTTTCAGGGGATCTTCAACATAAACGTGTTATGGAGCTTTCAAGGAAACTTTATGCCGCAGATCTTTTGTACTTTTGAGTGCTAGAATAATTGTTTTATGTGTCAACGGCTTACATTAAAGGTATGGAATATCCGTAATATTGATTTTCTTTACGCTGTAAAATACCTCACACCGCCAACGACGCCGAACTAACACGTTCCAATAAACATCACTACAGTACATAAAAACAACTTTCATCGACCTACAAGGCCAATAGGCGCAGTGTTTCCTGATAACTGGTAAGCACTTTGTTTTCCGTGTCCATTTCTTCACAACGGAATAATAACTTACCTCTGAGCGATTAGGCGCAACTCATTTGTGAGCACGTTAGCATCGGAGGTAATTCCGGCAACGCTGCACGCCATGTCATCATGTAGTTTGTAGATTTTTTCAGCGGTAAACACCTCATCGAGGAGTTTGTTCGTATTTCGCCTTTCTCCAGCCAAAACGATACCATCAGTCGCCAGGATACCCAAGCAGGTGCCTGCGTGGCCAATTGCTTCCATGGCATACTCGACCTGGTAGAGTCGCCCCTCCGGACTAAAGATCGTGGTGCGTGAATCATAACGACGAGCCATTGTCACGTAAGTTAGTTGGTATCAACTAGTTAAATACGTCACTACTGCAACGTTAACAATGTATTACACAAGTCACTCGTTCGTGCTTTCCGGCCGAACGTTTGCTCACAGCTCATATCACAGGTACCGCCGCTGTCGCTGTTGTACAACACCGGCTGACTTGCATAAAATATCCCGGTAGTTTCGATTTCGCTGTTTTAGCCTATGTTGTTGTTTTTGTTGTGACAGAACAAAATTGAGAGAAGACACCCTCGTGGACTGACGTCGGAGCGCGACTAATATTATGAATAGTCAAGGAAATCTGAACGCAGAAATAGCCAAGAACACAAAACAAGGCGCATTCTGGTCACGGAATTGAATTGAGTCTAACATAAATCATATTTTTGCCCACTTCCATTTATCCAATGATTTGATGGATATTTTCTAACGCAGCCTTTGAAATATAAATACATGCGAGTTATTTATTTAACGGAAACTGTCCTATATATGTGAAGCTCTTCCTTTGGTTGAGCAGTTCTTTTGATTTCGGTTATCCTATAATGTATTCGGTGTATCTCGAAAAAGCTCTTTAATGACTTTGATTATTTTTGGTAGGCAAAGTTAGCTTTAGGCGAAAGGATTACTAAAAGAACGTGTGACTAAACTCGGGTTCGTACAAAAAATATAAACGTTTTAGTAAACTCCAACATGCTATTGAGCTTTTATACCGAACGGAGCTCTGAAGTTGTTTATTCGCGTCGACCTGAGAATTTGCTACCGCAAATAATTCGAGATAGTGCTTTTTTTTAAATTAAAGACGCATAACAAAATTTACTTGTAGCAAATATTCAGTCATGAGCATGGGATCGACCGATGTGTATCAGAAGTGTTCCTTATTTGTAAAAGTTGTATGAGTTTTTCCTTCTCAAAGTCGTACTTACGTACAATATATTAATACACTTGTTAGATTTAGAATGAGCTAAATTTTATATATGTGTATATATTGTCAACTGGAAATTTGTATTTGAGGCATTTTAGTCTGTGCTGTTCTATTTAGTTTGACTTGTCAACTGAGAATCCTATCGAAAAAAATAAAGAGAACTTGATCATGTACTATTTTTCATGCTAATGACATTATAAGCAGTACTTTACTTTTATTTTAAGCTGTTCTCTCAATTTTATTGTTATTGCCGTAACGTTCTAGAATCGCCTGTGGCACCGTTCGCATCTTCTTTTATACTGTACTACAGTTTCCATCGCGTTAAAGAATGTTTTCACATAGTTTATAGACTGATGTGTCCAGCCATTTGTTTTTTCACATGCGTCCCAATACTTGGCATATTCTAATTTGTAATTATTGTTATTAATATCCTGATTAGGCCAAATGAGTGATCCAAACAACGCTGCTATCTACATATGCCTTTATAGAATGCATCATGATTATACGGCGCGTTGTCTCTGTCTTGTTTACCATGTTATTTTCCAAAAATCATTGGTAAGAATTATTAAATATAAAACAGTTTTTATTTGCCTTTTCGTGTGCTGCGACATTTAACCACTGATGCAGCACGGCATAACTTAGCAATGCTAGTAAAACCCTTTTCTGGTGCAGTGTCGTATTCATGGCCCTTCCATAACGCTTCTCTACTCTCTTTACATAGAGCTTGATTTAATTCTGTGAATTCATAGGCTGCTATGAACGTGGAATGTACGTTAAACAAGTTACGAATAAACATATGCATTACTACAAAAACACCGTTTCATCCACAAAGCCTTTTAGGGCGAAAAAAGCATGTGGATGGACTTCTTTTCGATCAAATCGATTAGTGCGATGGAAGAGCTCGGATACGTGTGATAAATATATTTGTCTTACTATATGTGTTAAGGTTTTGCATGTAAGTTGAAGTTGAATTTGTTAGAATGTCTGTTGCACGGTACTCAATCTTTTATATATATATATATATAGCAAACAGGGACGGAAGCGATCTTCACCTGCGTTAAAGCAAGCTGTTACGCTGTGACGTGGCCTTAGTAACCTTTCTGGTATCTATCGTTAGTGATTTGAAATAATCCCTAATAAAATTCATCTATCATGAATGTACCTACTGTTTTTCCTGTCTTTTGTCTTTCCTTTTAACTTTGACGAAATAAGGGTACATTTTTTTTACCGTTTTTCAATCGAACTCTCGTTTTAGTTACTGACTTATTCTCATTTTTAAGAAATGGCGAGAGCTTGCGGTAGTTAAAACCCATTGGCACTCTAATGTCGATTCTGTAGAGCTATTTTTCTTCTAACCCTTAAAATATACACATGTGACAACAAACACATTCAGTTTTTAGTTACCGTGGCTGATATTATCTTGTTGCATGATAAAATAAATTTTATTTGCTACTTCGCATGTTCACTGCCATTCCGAAAGTAGATCCATTTGATAGTGTTGAAGACACCTATCCAAAGTGCATGTTGTCTGGATAGTTCAACGGTCGACAATTTATATTTGATCGAGTTCGATTGGATAGGACCCTAACAGCGTTTAGGTCTTGGCTTGTCTTATATCCTAGACATTAACGAACTTTCTAGCGACTCAACAGCATTTGCACTGATCGATGTTATAATATCGATGTATAATTTCCACGGTTTCTTCATACTTGTTCTTTTAAGTAGTTTTAAGTTCTTAACCTAACAACAATAGTTAACAGGAATTATTTTTTCGAACCGAATGCATAAAATATTGCTTGTATCACCCAACCCCTGGACTCACCCGGTCCCTCGAATAGGCATGCAAATCTATTTCTATTTTTAAAAAAAATAATTATTTTATTGGCTGGCATAAATCGAGCTACGGTGACGTCGTATCACTATCTTTAACATATCACGCTGCAGCTACAGAAACGAAAAACGCTGTTGAATATACTGAATTTTATCTCCAAACGTATTTTTTCGGGGAGGGGATCTGACCAACGATATCTTAGGAAGAACAATTAAAGATACGGATATACGTTGTATATTAGACTCACTAATAGGACGAGACAATGTTAACATCGCTATCTATTAACGTAACTTATTAATTTCGCATGACAAAATTAGCCAAGATTTACGGCTGCACTGCTTCGAAAGGGCCACTACCAAGTATTGTTGAAACAAAATTTATAATTGAATATCTATTTTCCAGATTGTGACTGGATTCTCACGTGTTTAGTAGATACGATCTTAGTTAATGCATAAGAGTAACATTGCAGGGCGAGTTTCAGTTTAGTCTCGTAGCCAAAACATGTTCGACAATGGGTCTCTCACAGCTTAGCTGATCGAGTCACCTGAATATGCCCAAAACAGATACATAACGAGACCTTCTGGGTACAGTCAAGATAAGAAATGTTGATGGGCAAAAAGTAGTCAGCTGAACTGATGTTGAAGGTGTTCAAGAATGTATTGAAATTAGCGCAAAGCAGAAATTAGAATTAGTTTTCTTTCATAGCTATGGCAACGATCATCACTTTACTAGTCACTTTAATCACTAGATAACCGAAAATGTGTTCTGTGGGTAGTTACGAGTTGATCTGGTCTGGTTCGCAGTTCATCAAACATGCATACAGAACGTAATGTTCAGCTGTTAGTCGAAAAGTTGAAATAAATATTATGAGGCTGCCGTTATTTTATTTATATGCAAAATTTCAAAGCGTCTCCCATATTGTCTATTCCGAGCACGTACAAACACCTGTAACGACACAAGATTTATTCATCTGATACGAATTGTTTGCCTGTCATCATTCGCAGAACTGTTCATTTAATTTTATACGAGTTCAATATGTTTGCGTGTCCCATTTTATTACATTCAAAAAAACTAAGATTCTACTAGGTCTATTTCTCCTAACCTAAATAACTCTAAACAGATTCCGGCGCTTGTGTATAGTTTACAATTGATACCCGTGCCCGAACATAAAAACAAACACATTTCGCGCCGCCACTTCAACAATGTCACCAGTACGCATTAGCATCGCGTTTGCACAGTTTTACAATAACAAGCAACTGTTACTCCATCTTCGAAAAAGTTACATAATACGTATCGAGTATACGCTTGAATCTAGTTAGTTAGGCTCTCTTTACCGGGCACAATAGCAATCGTTCGAGCGTCAGAGACAAACTTTCTGTTCAAAGTTATTAAACATATTGTTTTTTGCTCCTGATCAGCCAATGGATCAATCTGTTCCACAAGGTTATAAATTAAATTCGCACATTTCGTAAATTTGCACTCGGCAAATAAAACATCGTATTAAACATGTTAACAAATACATATCACATCAACGACACTATCAGAATAGCGATTCAAACTGAGTTGTTGAGGAAAGCATGTCTCATTCGATCTGTCCGCTAGGCAATGACGGCTTCTTGGCCGCTGCCTAGTAGAAGTACGCTGTCAAGTTAGTGACGAGCACGTGGTCCTCATGCGAAAACAGTATCATAATCAATCGATTTGTGTGGGATAACGTTGTAGCTGCCAATGATCGTGCACGGCTCTTTTTCGACTCTGTACTGGACGCGTAGAAAGGCTACAGTTTTTCATTTTCCCGTTGCTTGCATTGCGTGGCAATACATGGTATATGCACAAGGTGTATTAGTTTCGTCTTCTAGCTAATTGAATTTAGCTGTTCATGTATATGAAACTGAGTTTGTAATTTTGCACAAACTTGAGACTCAACATGTACCGGCTAAATGTGGCCATTTTCTAAGGTTTCCTCCATAAGGTCTTTGTTGTAGATCACAGATAACGGTGCACATCGTTGTTGTTTTATTACTATTACTGTTCTAGATAATCATTTTATTGTTGTCCGGCATAGAGCGAAAAGATAGCTAAAAATACAGAAACCCTGATCTCAATTAGCGCGATTGCACAAGCGTTCCTAGCGAGATACGAAAATAACTCCTCTGAGTATCACTTCTAAGAAACTTCAAGAGCCTCGGAAAAACTAAGTTTAGCCAAACGTGTATGCCTTAAAGTGTGCACGTAGACCAAACTCTATTGTACAAGCTAAATGAAAATAAGTCTAATACTAGGGCAAAAATCCTGCTCCCTACAGGATCTACGACGGAAAAGAGGATGACATCTGAAAAAATGTGCTTGAACGCGTTGTTTGTATCTCTTACCCCATCTGCAGAAAAAAGTTAATTTTTCGTCGTGTTATTTACTGGTCACGTGTAATTCGAGTAATGTCATATGTAAAAAATGTTTATCTTATTGATGCCTTTTGTTGTTGCCTTGCAGATTTAGAAGAGGGTGGGAGGAGAGGCAAGAGGAGGGGAGGGGATCATTATCTCATCGGCATACAATCACTATGCATAAGTCAATGTAACGTTTAGCCCAATGTCATGTTGACAAAGCCCACTAGCAAACTGATCATATTCTTCCGAGGCAGATCTATATTGACTGCCTTACATTGGACTGAATTAAGAACGGCGTAATTCATGCACGTTTCGTTCGTCCCTTAAATCTCAAATTATTTCATTGCAAAACTACAAAGCTAGCATATATGATCAATCGCACTAGTTATGGTATTCTTGATTCTTGTTATTAAGTATTTTGTCGTTTAGTTACTCCGAGTCTCCTGCGCTTATATTTTGTGAATACAATGTAGGGGTAATAGGCGAAAATATCGGTACTGCTTTTCAGTGTGCGTTAGAGCCTTTCTTCGCTCCGACGCAACTTCTTCGAGGTACCTCTATGGAAGCGCAAGACCCGACAATCATATTCCCATCAGTTTCGTTATCAAGAATAGAATCTGCTATGAGGATTATGGCAATTAGCAATATCAGTGCGTAAGAATTTAACTGCTGCAATATACTCCGCCCCTTTGAATGAATCTTGTATATAGCTCAGTTATGGGTTTTTGCCCATATGGGTTTATATCCATATTCGTTATCGGTGTATATCCAGATTTACATCTCGTACATAATATTTGTGACTCATCTACTGCATATAAGGTTTGTTTTCGTACACTCATTCACTCATGATGTTCTCGACGGACTCGTCGCTTTTTGTTTCTTTGTTGAATTGCTCCCACCATCAGCTTACGCACACTCGCAAACATGAGCTTTTTGTCTATCAAACATCAGCATTGCATTACTTTCTAGGTCTCGCTACATGTACTTAGTTCACCGGGACGTTAACTCTTAGCACGGGTCTGCTACCTAGGGCTTCGTTGATAATTTTCAAACGCTGTCTTCTTGGAACGGTAGACCCAGCGAAAATCCTCCTCCTCAAACAACGGCGCAACCACTGAAAACCCTACGTCTGTGTAATATTGGCATTTAACTCAAATTAACGCACAGCTTCGATGACGTTTAATCAAATATTCACCGCAAAAGTGCAGGCTAAAGAGGCCAGGATCCGAAGCGATCGTGTCCAAAAACTGCTTGCTAAACTCTTTCTATTTTCATTTCGTTGTGACGTGTGGTGAAAAAGAGCAGATATCTTCCATAGTAAGGATGCCATCATAACAGTGATTGGATGTACTTAGGACGATTACACCTCGTCGAACTTGTTGTGGCCCGTGCTTTTTGCATGCGCCTGAGCACCCGCCCGGCCGACCACACCCCGATTGCACTCAAGGCAACGCAACGTAAAGTTCTGTACATCGGTAAATTGACCGGACCTTTTTGCTTCTTGGGCCACCTCTAAAGCCAAGGCTAAAATCTGTAAAAGGCACAACAAAATAGTTAACAATAGCTAAATATAATGATCTAAAAAAAAAAGTAAAATATAAAGCATTTTGTGTCGCTCGCTTGCTGCTCATACTTAACTGAAAGAACCGTACGTTATAACGATGGTTGCGATGATAAGAATTAATTATAAAAACGTCTACTGAGCGAAGCTTTTCATGGATATATTCATGTATGATAGTTGTCGCGAATAGGATCGTAATTAAAAGTAAATCAGACGGTTGATGCTTAATGCTTACCATGTGATCGTCTGTGCTAAATGTGGTACGAATGCCGGATCCATCGGAATATTCAAGCAATAATGGATCATAGTGGATTCCGTCATAGATCAGGAGTATTCGCTGGCCATAGTTTTCGTCCTCGCCGAACCGATTCAGTCGCTCATTCTGTGTATCGACCGCCACCATTTCCGTTTTGAAGTGCTTCGACAGGATAGCCAACTCTATAGCGCCTCCCCAGTGCTCCTCGTTTAGAATCCACGTGCAGTACTCTCGATTTGGTTTACCTAGATACAAGGATATTTTTTTTCAACAGGCAGCAACAAAGAGAGGCAAACACAAAAAACCTGTTAAACAATGTATTTAATATAATATAAATAATATAAAATTTGAAGTACAATAAAAAATATGGAAAAGGAATTAAAACCTGACCGATTACCGCTAATTAATTGCTGGAGTTATTAACTTGTGGTGTTATTAAATAATTCTCTTCGTATTATGCTTAATGAATGGATCCATCGGAAAGCCTCTATAATTTTCCTAGTTTTTCCCAGCGATTGGTTACGGCTAATCACTGGGAAAACTTAGTTACTCTGCTCTGCTTATCTCGTTATCCTGGTTATCATTCTAATAATATTTTAACATTTTTCTTGGCCTGATTCAGTGTATCTCCATTTTTCCGCAATCGTATTAAATAAGTTAGCGCGGTCCATGTGACGTTCTACCTGAACAAAAAAACTGACTTCGATTCTAAAATGTCCAATATAAAATCGAACGTTTTTTTTTACGTATTTTGCGCAAAACTGGGCTTCAACGTCGCACACAGAGCCAATCCCTTATTGAGACGTTACCGAATTCGAGCTTCGCTTAATTACAGACCTATACAATCGCTTATCGTAATTTGGTTATCCCGGAAATCAATAATACCGCTCTTCCGTTGAAACATTTATATAGCCTCGATACCCCATTGCAGTCTTCTAGCTTTCTTTTTGCGACATTATCGACGCACCCTACCCCTTAAAGTACAACTCAAACAAACAAACTGCTAAAGATTAGATCAAACTAACTGCTCTATATAAACCATTTTTGATGGGAAAACTTGCACAAAGGCACACGGACATGCAACTATTGAGCTGTAGTGTGTGTGTGTGTAGATCGATAATAATTACTTAATACGCAGTCATTACTATTTGTTAATCCAGTACTGTTTAAGTATCATAAATATGAAACATTAATTGGAATCCATTACCGAAGAATTGTAGTATCGACACTGGTGGCATTATGATAATTATAATAATTTTATTTCACTGATTGAGATGAGAATGCTAATACAACCGAGCTAAAAACCCATGCTAACCGTTCAGCGCTAGGAGGTAATCTGAAAACTACTAACAGTATTCTACTCAGTTGAGTACATGAAAACATCTAGGTAATGATTAATGGCCATTAGGTTTTAACCCGCACAAATCTTACGGCAGAGCGCGGTCGAAAAAAGCTCCCAAAAAGTGCTACTTGGGTTCTTTAGAGCAGTTGATCCGAAATTCTCGCGCAAACTTTGCATACTTAATATTGTTCAATGTTCCCGTGTCTTGCTATGGAACGTGTTTTTCCACTAAACTTAAGAACACTGGTAATCGGAGTTCATATCCGTTTTGCGCTGGCCAGGGTCGGCCTATGTCACAATGCTAGCCCCATTCGATACATTTAACTATTTTCTGAAACGAGCGAGTGACTTGGTATCGGGACGAATCTTATCTCAGTCCGGAACACTTTCTCATTTGGTGTTTAGTTAAAATAATTTTACACAAGAAAAACCTATTATAGGAATTGAACGATGCAATGGAAAGCATTGCAAATATCTATATAATATTTTCTAGGCTATAAAGTAACAATCACCGTACAAACAACGCTTCTGTATTAGAAAGGAAGACAGTTTTTTTGATAAAGACTACATAAGCGTTTAAAGGCGGTGGCAAGTTCATGGAAGAAAAATTCTAACGTAATTAATGGTCTACTGAATGAAAGCGATACAATAACGCTGACGGTGAAGAAAAATCGTAATCGTATAAATGAACATGAAATATTATTAAGAATTTAATTTGAACCATTACTTACGATCGATGTGCTATAAATAAGGGATCGAAAAGGCCGTAAACTATATAATAATAATAATAACAATAATCTGTTTCTGACTCTTAGACGAGCATATTTCGGAGTAAATCGAACAGGGGAAAATCTTAAAAATCTATGCCCAGATTGCGTTTATCTACTTTTCGAGACCATAATCTCAAAGCATGCTCAAATATTTTAAATCGAACGCTTTTCACTCTCATTTTCTACATAGGTGATCGTTTGAGAGAACTAATAGCAAATTGGTTAAATTACCCTTCCAGTATTTGTTTTTAGTCTCACATATGCTTATTTTTAGCTTCAAAATGTTTACTGTTACTAATTATTATCTGAAATGCTCTGTCTACTCGGTATCTTTCCGTTTACTTTCTGGTTCTTTACGGTTCGAAATCACGTACTGTTATATTAACATCAATAGTTAGAGGAAAAAAGTTCTCACAGAACAGAATCAACGCAAAGATAAGCATTTTGAGTGTGTGTATGTTGAAAGCACCACCAACGTTTCATGATAACTGGCGGGGCCATTAAATTTGAGACCAATTTAATGGCACAAATAAACTAGGCTAGTAAATACTCATACCTCAATAGAAAAATCATCAGTTTGTTTTGACGAATATGTTACCCGTTTTTCCCCTATGAAAACACAACGCGATGCAACCAACCTGAGGAGTTTTTCCTTCAGTACGTCTGATCTTGTACGCAAATTTGGGATCTCTTCGATATAACACACTAACTAACTATCACGCGCTCCAATGTGTTAGACCTCACGATTACTTCGATGTAAGAACGCTTGTGACGCCAGCGGTATATTGACAATCGCACTGTGAGCTACATCTTCCATGCAGTAATGTTATGGTGACTTGCTAATTTCAGTATCACAAACTAATAAGAAGATTCTAGATCAATAACGAGATGATGCAACAGGTAGTGTCTTTTATTATTGTACAGCCTACATGACCATAGCCTAGAATGGAAAGTCGAAATTAATATTTTCGGGACTTTATCTCTACATTGATCACCTACATGAAGACGCCTCTTCATTTAGAGTTTAGTTTTTATTAGTGAGCATTGCGTTCATTCTGATCCGAAGTATTAACCATTCGAATCGCTGCGAAAGGATACTAAACGTATATTATAAATATCGACAACACGTTAAACCTATGCCATTAAAATGTAACTATGTGACTAAAAAATGTGGTTCTGTTTATACATGTTTTTACAGCTGCTAGACCTCATTTTTACTCCACTATAGACATTTTCCGCTATACTTTTTAAATAACGTTCGGTATAACTCCAGCTTCAAATGTATCTCAACTTCACAACTAATGATATCTAAAAAAAGTGTAAAATGTTTACCTAGAAACGCCTCACAGTACGTGATCGAGTCTGCTGCGACGGCGTCGGCGATAATTTGCCGAAGGTTTGCACCTGCACGCAAATTGAACTCGCCACCGCTAAGAGCGAAGTATATTGACGTGAATAAGCACGAGTTGTTGGCGGGCACCGGTCGACGCAATAGGACCCCCTGACGAGACACTGAGTCATGTCGAACTTCTAGTGAGCTACTACCAATGTCAGAGTTCGCTAACAGGGACAGATGTCCGGAGGCTGCAGCTGGACCAACACTGTTATTAAGCTCGTCAATGGCGGGTTGCGTAGGCGCCACAGATGAGGGCACGCTAGCAAAGTTTTGCTGCCCATTGCCTTCGACAATGATCAACGTATCACCGGATCTTACGTGAGCTTGTTCGAGCGTCAATGACTCTTCGTTGAGCGTTAACGCGGTTGGAGGATAGCCCGATAGGACACGTCCTATCGAACCCCCGGACAATGACAGTAGCACCCCTTTAAGATCTGCCACGGTTGAATCTGATGTGAGACAATCTACTCGATGCTGTCCTTCCTTTGTGCGCACACGAAGTACGATTGGTTGGGAGGACATCGCTCTCTAGAGGAGATACCGTGAGCTTCTATGGGAACAACTAGAGTCTTCCAGAAATTAGCGAAAACAGTCGAGCTATTAACGGATAGTAAAAACAGAGCAACTCGTTGTCGAGATACTGACGGCCCAATATGTTCAAGAAGCAACTCTAGTTTTTAAGATGAGTCCACAAGAATGGTCACACACTTCGATAAATTAACGCATCAGCTTATTTAATGGCAGGCGAAATTATTGAACTAGTCGTTTTTTTCTTTTATAAGCGAATATTATAAACGATATTTTCTCCTTATTGAACTGAAAGGAGTAATCGACTTCCACTATGTATTTTCCTCTATATGCATTTCACGCAATAGGACAGGAGTTGAGTAAGACTGAGCCCCACCGCGCACAATTTCACCAGCAGCGCACTGTTTCCGCCTAATGTCACACTCTACTTGGAACCTCTTGTCCTTTCTGTAATCCGGGCTCGAAGTCCTGGAATTATTCAGCTAGTTTTAGACAAGGTGGCTTTTATTTTCTGGTTTATTTTTATGGTTGCCGTGTCCAATGCTCTCAGCAAGCTCTAATTCATCCTGCGCTTGTACATACGATCGGGCTTTCGTATCTCGACTGAGAGGTTCACGACGTTGTCATGAATGGGGGACAAATGGGAGATCGTTGGGGAGACGTCGTTACATTCGGGTACGTGGCACTGACAAATCTGTACACCGTAGTCATATAATATACACAAAGAACAAATATCCGTCACCCCAACCAGCTCTCACAGTCACGATTAAGCACTGCACCGCGATTCACTCTGTGTCCCTACGACTACTCGAGTCTCTCTCCGTGTGGGTGCAATGTGGACGACTACCAGGGTAATGTTGCACAGACCAACAGCAGCAATAACGCTCACTGACTCAGCCGACTAATACTAAAAACGACAGCTTTCTAATGAGATATTCGCAAAAGGTAAATGGAGGCCGCCATCTTGCATTCCCTGAAAGGGCGAAAATATAACGGGGAAAGGGCATTTGTTTGCGTTTGATCAGGCTCACTAGCACCATTTGCTCAGGTTTAGTCGCGACACCCCGTAAATTAGGCAGTTCATGGAAGTACCACCAGAGAGAGGGAGCAATTGGGGACCATATAGAGGATAGAGCTGGCGAAAACTAAAGGAAAATCATTGAAGGCAGACAAGGCTACCGTGTCTTTAAACAGACCAGTCGTTGTGTGGAGCAACCTGTCTGGACTCGAGAGTCTACCGGGGCAACGCTGCGCTCGCGGAGTTTTCGTTAGTAGTCGGGCAGTTGACCAGCAGCCAGCTGGTCTGGCGGCTAAACCCTTGTCTCGTTATGTGAGCATGTGCATGCAAGATTGTATGCGAGTAAACGTTGCGTTCATGATTCGCGAGCTATTATATATTATAACAAAAGATTTAGTTTATGGGAGAATAAACTGTCGATAGTTGAGTTGTTCGGGTGCAAAAAATAACTGTTGAACGACAGCGGTTGTATGCTGGACGAAAACGGCGCATGGAGAATGATGCAGGTGCTATAAACAAAACGGAAAGACAAATCGAGTGCTCCCCAAGTGTAAAGGTGGCAATTGATTCGAATGTAAATTTGTGACTTGCGAGGCAATCGTGTCGAAAAAGCGTTTGTTGAAAACTATTAGATCACCCGTAAGATGTGTGAGTAGAACCCTGACGTCATCTTTAGATATATTTATCGCCTTACGAATTTTATTTTTAGCAAAAAGGATTAAAGTACGCTGTAGAAAAATTCGGATCTCCAGTTAAGCCTATGAAGCATATCTAATGTAAGTAATCTTTAGGTGATGCGTCATTAATAACCACTTTTTATCACTTGAATTAATATGCAAGCAGATAGCTATGAATATCACCAGGCAGCTGTGTTGGTTAGGTTTAAGATTTAAGCATCGGCTAACGCTAGGTAAATATGCGTGCTTATAGGGATAATAAATTATATTTCGACAAATACATTGTCAGTAGCTTCTGGACAATTTATAAGAGCGAACTGAGTGGTTTTCAAGAATCGGCCTGTGCCATGACTGGTTTATAACTGAAGCAGAAAGAATCGCGAAGGATCAGGCAGTATTAGTTAAAACCGTGTCCTAACCTGAAACAGTAACTGGATAACGAGACATATAGGCGAACGATATATTTCGCGGTCAAACTTAATCTAATTTACGATATTTTGATTGATCCTCAGCGCGGCGTAAACAGGCGCTTACATCAGTCAAGGATTTATCACCATTGCCGGAAATTGTTCCAGTTTCGGCCAAGCGAATTCGTCGGGGGGCTGCCGATCGGAGCAGAGAAAAGGTACCGTTTCCCAGAGAGATCGGACATGAAATGTAATCCGAACTAGTTTTGCTAACAAACCTATGAACACTGCTTCTGTGTTTGTTCGTACTTGTCCATAAGATCGAGAAAACTTCATGGTTTCTATAGAATTGTGTTCGACCAATAATCAATAATTCGCTTCATAATCACGAACGTTTTTGTGTGTTCCATGGCAGCTGACGCACTTTAGTGCCCTTGATCGTGCGTAGAAGTCGATCGGTGTGTACTAAAAATATAGGCACATCGTAAAATATTTGCAGGTAAAAAGCTATGTTCGTCTGCTTCAACGCAACATTTCGGAGGCTGACAAACAGAAGATTAATTTGCCGGCTAAAGGAATTGCTATTGGGGGGCGTGGCAAAGAAACGGGGCCCGTAAGAAAGCCCGGCGGAGGCCAACATCAGAGATCAACCAGCCCCGCTCAGGTAGTGACGATCACAATTCGAGATGACGATGGTAAACCAGCTAGTGCTACCCAGACTCTCAGTACTCCTTTGCCACAACCGCAAATGGTAAGGCAAAGAGCGAGTAAACTCATATTTATACAATTAAATGATGTGGCTTTTTTTGGCCTCGTTACAGAACCGGGCTAGACGGGTTCTTCAAAAGGGGACGTGGTTGTTTCACTGAAGGCAACGTATCATATTCTATTTAATAAAACATCGCATAATTTCCATTGTTCAAAAAAAAAAAAGATTCACTACGACAATGGGAAAGTAAAAATGGAGTTTGCATATTAGCAGTGCCACACAAGTTGTTATGCTGATATTGGATTCGAATTCGTCTTAGTCAGTGTTCTCTAAGTGTGCATACGCAGAATGGTTTGCAGCCATGCTAGTTATCAAGCGTAATTGTCTCGGCCGTTTTCAGGCTCGCGCGAGACGTTCCGTGCGTCAGTACGTCGTGGTGGACTATTCGAAACTCCACTTCGGTTCGACGGAAGGACCCGAAGAAGAGGAAGGCCCCACACAAGAAAGAGGTTGTCATTTTCATCTATATATAGGGTTTTGCCGATAATTACGAGCTGACGATCTGAATAATATTTACATTAGCATATTATGCTCATTAGAAAATTTTAATGCTACGTTTTAATACTGTTTATTCGTATAACATCGATACAATTGGTCAAATGTTAGTTGTGTGACTTAAAGCACTTTTCATCTATCACTGTCAAGAGGTCAAGTCAAATATCCCATATTGCTAATAGGCATTGATTGTCGAACGTGAGTAAGGGTCTAACAGCTGAAGAACGCCTAAAATCGATCAGATAAATATAAAGCGAGAATGGATTTAAACACGTTTTGCTAGTTTCTTTAATCGTGTAATTTTTCCTGATTAGATTTCGTTCGGATTGTGACGGTCAGCGGAAGTGGAACTTTGTCGATCATTTTCCCCTTGACCTGAACGTAAAACACAATGACGCTTTATCTAACAAATAGAAATTGTTAATTTAGAGGGCTGGCAAACGGCGCCAAAGTTCGTACCATCAACAGGTAGCGGCCCACGAAGAGGGCGTCCTCTTAAAGTGAGCCCACAGACTATAAAAGCAGGTGGATCGAATTCTAAGCTTGGCACTAACGGTAGGTTAATTTAATCACTGCATTTTTGAAATTAATAAGAAATTATTAAGTAAGTTAAAGAAAAAACGAATTAAAATGATACGCTATTTACGTGTAGGATCTTAGACGTTTGTCGAAATTCTGATTGAAATGTGTATATTGTACTGATCCATAACTAAGACATCACGTACGTCGAGTTTGTGTATTCTTATTACAACTCATGAAATGAACGGAATTGCTTTTAGTTTACGTTTGACTCTAAACACTGAGAGAGCTTTGGATTTCTTTTATCCAAAAGGGATCGGCACCTTCATATGTCGCCGCTGTGATTTAGGACACGGGACTGTAGAGGAGTTTCTCAACCATTTCGAAGCTGCACACTGTCCAGATCTGACGGATGAGGAGTTTCGACAAAGGCTATACAGTAATTCACATTTCTGCGGCCGGTGCGATTTCCGCACAACAGAAAAGGTTCCTGATAGTTTCGTTTTAGATAAAATCGGGGTGCCGATATAGATGTCTATGAATGACTGATAAATAGTATTAGCTAATTGTTTGTTTTTTTTTACTAGTTTATTCATGAACGTAGCTAAGGGTACCGCTTGGAGGTCGAGCATTCGATTAGATTCACTGGTTAATACGTGATCGAAAGCTATCGCTCTTACAAATCGCAATGTCGCGTATTAACTAAAGCCTGGTCGTTTGATTATGATTATTCTAGGCGGAGTTAGAGAGCCACGAGCAACAACATAATCTGCAACCTAATCCGTTAGTGTCCAAATGGCGCGGTCGTTACCATTGTCCCAACTGCGATTTCAGCGCCACTAATGCAGTCACTCTTACCCATCATAGTAAAACACATAAAAGGTCAACAGTTTTGAACGGAACAACGAAGGCGACTGAAAGCGTGGTTTTTACCTGTGCCGATTGTACAGCGCGCTTTTCCGATCGTGAGGACGTCCTTCGACATCAACAGCTGGTGCACGGCCGTGGTTCTCTGATAGATTTGTGAAAGTATCCACCAGCTGCTGCTGCTGCTGCTGCTGGTGGAAACAACAAGCATTGCAACTTACGGCGAGAAACCTATTTTGGTTATAACTGTGCTAAACGGACGAGAATTAGCACATTGTTAGTGTGTCATAACGGGTCCTATGAAGATTTCACCTGATAAAGTAATTAGCGGAGTGCTGCGTAGGGAACGATGTAAGTTCGAGAAAGACTTGGTAAAACAGAAGAATCTGTAACATGAATCAAGCGGAGAAATTTTTTTTTTACACACAAACTCGCTACCTACAAAAACTCTAAATACTATCCGGCAATTGCTCAGAGGATGCTACGCCACCACCGATTGAAGACGCTGTTGTTCGAAGCATTTGTCCGCTATAGAACGCTGTTATTAACGGACTATACTAATCACCGTATAATAAAGTGCTAATTCCCTAATATCTTGGATCGCCTATTCCATCGTCGGTGTTAGAGATCATTGAGTGGCGCAGCAAGTAACAACGAGCAAATAGGCAACGAAGCGAATAATATGGTCTTGGTTTTCAATTAGGAAAAGATGTTATCGTCTTACTGTAAAGATGGCAAATGTAGTCATTTGCAGCTTAACATGTTCCAAGGGAAAACTGTCCCGAAGTTCGTTGCCTATTTGATTTTCCCAGCATAACGATAAGGAAGCGTATTCTACATTCTGATATTTCCCAGGAGGAACGCTTTCCCAGGACGAACGCTGTCCCAGGAGTGCAGTGAGACTATCGATAGGTATGATAAAGCATCGAAGACTAAATGAACATCAAACAGTTTTTTTTTGTATACCAATGTTTAACAAATGCAGCTATTATTACTGCGTGAACAAGTCCTCGGAATCACCTCCAGCCTAAAGGAGTTAAGGACCTATGCCCATTAGATGAGTTTTGGGATTTTTCCAACCCTCGTATGAAATCGCATGGCAAGCACTTAATTAAAGCTAAAATTTGAGCCAGCAATGGCCGTATGTTCCTGGTACGTACTCGGAGATACGTAGTGATCGGCCAGACTACACCACTAACACCTGAACGTGTCGGTCCCTAAATATACTGCTATAGGTTTATGTTCTCCATTTTTCTAATGGTGAACTTGCATCTGAAAGGAGAGTTTGCACGTATACTTCGGTATCGGCGACGATCACGCGTCAAATACATGAATCTTCGATAACGTTTTCTAACCCCAGCTATGGTTTAACAGTAGATTGGACAAGCCACAACATGGTTTAATTATACGGCCGATTAGTTTCGTCAGTAGTGGAGAGGGAATATATTGAGTTTTTCTGTGCTGATATGAGTTTGAAAAAAAGTTTTGCTATATTTTCTAAAGCATAGAGTAAATAGAAAATACAAAAGTGTTATACTTAGTATTAAAAAAAAAATGCTATTATTTCCGTGCCATGTACAGTAAAAAGCGAAATCAATTAAATCGAACCTTACACCTGGGAAAACGCATCGAACAAACTTTTAGTCTAACTCATAGATGATTATTAAAGAATAAATAAGTATTCCGAAAGTATTCCTTCGCCATATTCGTCCGTAACAAATGAATCCGTGAACAGGTTATCAATTGAAGTTACAAAACATGTTTCGAAGTATTGCTATTATTTTGAGGTTTAAGAGTCATGACCTTTAAAGCGTGCTGAAAAACCTGTACTTAGCGAAAAATAACAGTTCTTACAAGACACCGGCTTATTTAATAATGGCACATACGTTAAACAAGCTATATGCTCTATGGGCATGCTACTTCTCTACTCACACCGTAGGTCTTAGCGGAAAAAAGGAAAAAAAAAAAAAACGAATAATGTTTTAGGTGGTTAACAATGAGTTGATGTTGACGTTGTTTTAGCATTCACTTACGTATGGGTTTACGTACGGAAGGTGTTCATTCGAAGACAAAAGTCGCATTTCTGCAACGAAGTAAGGTCCTCTTCAGTCTAATGATTTGCCTTGGTACCCTACTACGTTAAAAAGATGTCTGCTCTCGAACTTACCACATTTGCAGGTCGTACCTGCAGCTTTTGCAGGCGTAAATCCTTCATTACGAAGATGAATACAGATGAGACAGCGTAATAAAGTCGACACAAAAGACGAAGCACTTTCTGCATAGGGTTATGTTTCATAGTATTTGCTGAGATACTCCATGAACTGTTTTGAAATGTTCTTGCCTAGTTTCACAATTTCTTCATGATGAAGCTTAAGCTAGACCACTAACTAATGACATTTTCCATTTTGTGCCAATTTTTTGCGAGTCCGATTCACCTGAAACAATTCGGCATTATGTAAAACAGCTTTACACAATTAGTTGGCATAGGTTCGTTGAATGAGCCCAAGGATCGCATCATTCCCTCAAATGAAACATGTAATAAAATGCTTGATTTTTGTCATATAAGCTAAATGGCCACTGAATAGTGTCTATACCTGTAGGCTAAAAGTGTCCACGTGTCGTCTCTAGAAAATGAACAGAATAGAAAACACAAAGTACACAGAGAGCAGATCCGTACGAAGACGACGATAGAACGCTTCCACTGTTCCATTCCATTAGTCATGTTTCGTTGTCCCGTTTTTCTCGTCGCCCTTCATTTTCCTAGTAGAGAAATGGTAATAAACGGGACCAAACATTTTTGGATAAGTGACTCAAAACTGTGCGGTAGTTGCGGTGGGACATGTAGAATGTCTCCCCTGGAAAAAAAAAAAATATTTTACTGTCATGATTATTATTCATCAAGACCATAAATTTTGCACCTAGGACTTTTTCTCAGATTAGTTAGTCTGAAAAATGCAATTTATCACCCATCTACTTGGTGAAGTTATTGAAGGTAAACTCTATTGCTTAAATTGCCCAGTGAGTATTAAAAAAAATAGCAACAATGTTAGTGTAATAAAAGGCGGGTTTGAAAGAAATAGCCGCTAAGCTCGAAACCATTAATAGACTTGTGAGTTTTCATGTTGCTTTTAGACATTTAGTTCATTTCATGTGACATTAGACATTTTCGATATAATTAATAAGTTAATTTCGGTATAAATGTACTCTAGTATGAGTATATAGATATTAAAGACGACTAAACGCCGTCTTGTCGTTTAGTTAATTGCCAATTAATAATTAACCAAAACGAACGGCGCTGTCTCTTAAATCACGCTTTTTTTTCACACTAAGAACATTTTCTTTCAGTTAAAACACAATGATTGATGTACAGCTGTCGTCGTCCCCCGTCCCCCACCTAACAGGTTGCTTAACGACGATAGCCTAATATGGCTTATGTGAACATGCCAACATGCCCATTTCCGCGTGCCTCACAACCGGCGAACTTTTTTCACAAACGTATACGCGAACGCAACGGCTATACAGTATTTTTTTCAATAATACATAAATAAGGCAGCAAATAGAAATACCATAATAACATCATATAAACAGAATGGCGGTAGTAACTCTGCACTGCGCGATAGTCGAAATACGATCATCTGTGTGGCACTTTTAGTGTTTGAAAGATTGCCTTTTAGATATATTAGATGTCCTCTTTCTATACGCGTATACACGTTACTTGTATCCATTGGATATACACACAGCAACCCGATATATATGTATCGGATATCCATTGCAGACGTATTCATTATCGAGATTACTGTTTTGATCTAGACCTTTGAAAGCATAAGATTGTACCAATCCTTAGCGGATGCGTTTGCCATCATGTGATTCCGTACAATGTGTTCCATGTGAAAGGTGAAACACGCAAAAAGAGATCATTGGATATCGTTATGAATTGCTTATTTTGAAAAAATTCAATGATAGCTTCAGGTCGATATTTTGCTTTAGCAGGATCGGTTGTCCCCATTTCAATGTGTTTCAGTGTTCACATGAAAACATATGCTGTGGTAACATAATGATAAACAATCAAGTCCTAGTGCTACACTTATATGGTCAACTGGGCCTATTCTACAAAGGACCTTATGATATAAGATGCCTTCTACTACCAATAAAGACACACGCGATTAGTTTTCTATGCCTACTATCGCTCTTTAAATTGCTTATTTTCGTTGAGATGCAGAATCCCGATACCGGTATCTCCATTATACTGGTCTATTATATCTTAGTTATCAATCTGCACTGATTTGATATTATCGTGTTGCCTCCACTATAAAAACAAAAAGTAGTTTCCAAAGCACGACGTTAAACTCTCGTTTTGTTTTTGGATAGCTGTCTGAACAAATGTTAGCCCTATTTTACGTATGTATAAAACTATTATTAAAGTTATATAAACTATTCTTTTAATGGGCACAAGTTTTGCTAATAGATTTGTCATAGTGGACAGAATACTCCCCGAAAATTGGTTTTTCCAGAATAAGTTTATCGAGAACTCAGTTCGCCGTCCATTATAATCACTTTACGTACGTTATATTTCTTACTGAACGCCCGATAAATGTTTACCAATGTACATGCTCAGAGCAGAAGGGGGAGCAGTAAGTGACTGATCAGCCAATCGTGCAGGTACCCCACTTAGACTGCCAAAGTTGAGTTTCAAATAACTTTCATCGTACAATGTTGTTCATTAGACCGGAGTGAAAGTCTTTGCCGAACGCCTTATTTCTGAGTAGCGGCATGCATTTTACGCAAAGATTCCTTAATTGTATTACTTATGATGACCCTTTATTGCGAGTGGGGCATACAATATACGTAAGTCTTTCATCCAGGAGCTGATTGCTTTCGCGCTTCCCAGCAAAAAAATCTTTTTATCTAGAATTGAAAATGCCTTAATTCTCAAATAAGCCTGCTTAAGTCTCAGATTTTCCTATTGCCCACAGTACTTAGGCTGGCTCTAATTAGGAAAAAGAAACTTGCTCTGTTCTTCCTACGCATGGTCTTTTTATTAAGTGATATTATCACTATTGTACTTGTGAATACATATAATAAATGCCAACAATAAGCGATATAAATGCATACAATCGTGTCCTAATTCTTAGGACAGTTATTACCAATAACTTCCTTTTTTCGTTGTGATTTTTACCACTTCCTTAAGCAATTAAAGTCCGATACGACAAATGATAAAAAAAAAGTTTATAAAACCCGACCTTTATAACGTGCCGTAGTATTTCTGGTTTGTCCTTTTGGCCCTAAGATGTAAGATACTTCCCGTGCATTTTTGAAATTCGTCCTAAAAACGAACTTCATAACCATAATGGTGATCTGCTTTTAACGTTTACATCTGGGCAAGTGACGCCCTCATATACTGCTTATTGTGTTTTAGTTACACAACACTTACGCATATTACACACAAAACCTCTTTTAACAGACATTTCGCTAATGCTGAGTCATATCAGAACTCGAGTTACGACTAAATATATAGTTCATAAGCTATGTACTTTGTTTGCCATAGCTTGAAAGAGGCTTGGCGCCAGTCGTTCTGCGCACAAACGGAAAAATCGTTCCGTCTGAAGACTGTTGTTGCCGTTAACACAGCCCCCATTGACTAAATGACTGTTTTGTGTCCGTCTGTAAACATTTGCTATTTCTTCAATCACTCGATCGACGGTCCACCCGATTGCCTCAAGTTCAGCAACTGTAACTTCGGTTCCGCCGGACATTGAGACGTTCTCCAAATGTTTAAATAGCACCGGCAGAAATCCTATGTTGAACAAGATAACAAAACACGTCAGAGTTATTTATTTCAATCACCCATCAATGACGTATCCATCATGAATAAACATTTTGCCGACCCGCGTTTGGGAAATGTACCTTTTATTTGTTCTTCTTTGATTTCTATGCAATGCGAAAGGGAGTGTGAATCATGCTATCTATTTTTTTGCAGTGGATATTAACAATGATAGTGCAAGGAGGCCGTTAGGCCCTATACGAGTCAGTTAAGCAAATAGGCCGATAAATTATTCTCCTGATATAATATAATGATGTACCTAATGTTGCGATTTAACCGCTGGATGTTTCCGTCATCATAGTAGCTACTGATACCGCTGGTAAATGACTTCTTAAAAAATTAACAATACGTCAAAGCCATTTTCTTTCTTCATTTCTACAAGCCATTAGGGTTATGGTATAAATCACCAATTGGGCGAGAATTTAACATGAGCACGTTAAAAGACACGATCGCCAAAGACCTGGGTGATAAAAAATGAACCATTTTCCCATGTTTGTTCCGTTATTCCATTATTTTTCTTTAAAAACTCCCTTTTCGTCTTAAAGGATTCATGATCTTTTATTAAAAAACGTGGTGTCCCACGTGGAAGTCTCATTCTGCACACCAAGGTTGAGCAAACACTTACCAGATTTTTTCCAGAGCTCTGCCCGTGTCCCCGGAGCCACCGTAGTGGACGTGAAGCCTTCATTATGGAGATTAACTCTAGGCTTCGAAAAGATAGCTTCTGCGATAGTGAAGCAGACAGCAATATCTGTCCGCTCCAAGAAGAACACCTCAAGAGCTCTGCGTATCATCCTATAGAATTCCGTTACCTTTTGCCAAAGCGCGCTGCCGAGTTCAACCATCTGCTCATAGATAGGCGTCAGTAGCGGACACATATCGCATAACCAGCTAACACAGTTCCCCATTACGTATTTGAAGTTCGAATCGGCTGCTAATGTAAAGCGGTCTCGCTTCGCCTGTCCGACTTCCTATTAAGGGTGACATTAGTCTAATTTTACTTAACTCCATTTTTACCAACGGTCTTCGGCTATAAAAATGGTTGTATAACAACTTGGATCAGTATTCAGTCACGCAAACTGTAGCCAGCATCGTTGACTCTTTTAACCACCGCTGCTCTGTTACAAATAGATAGACAATCTAATAAAGGTCTTGTCTTCTAATTATTTCTAAAGCCTTCTAACTATGTAACGTATGAATCAGAATGATTTGAAGAAATTCTTAGAACGGTGTCCATTTATCCAGTACATATGATCAATCCTACTTTTAACAGTTCTTTGGTAGTCGAACTTCCATATTCAGTTAATGAGGATAAACGAGTCTGATCACAGTAAAAATATCCTATAAAATACTAAGAATTTTGGCCAATAGCAATTTTGGCCGTAGGACGTATACATAAGTAACTGTACACGCTAATGGTTAAACGCAAAATCAGTATTGCAGTATCACATATAAAGTTTCTCCATTCAACCAGCTTTGAAACTAATAGCACAAAACCATTAATCGAGTCTAGTTTGAAGGTTTGCCTGGTTCTAACGGAGTTAGTTGTACTATTCTGAAGGCCTCTGTGCCAGCAAGAGTACGCCATTTTGAATACTATCAAGTTAGTAAGACTGTTTCAAGCAGTTCTTTGCGAATAGGCACTCGACTGCACTATGAGACGAAAAACTCTATTTACCTACAACACTCCTTACCCTAGTTTATTGATTCGACGCGCTGTTCACGGACACTAATGTCATACAATGCCCGGCGGCTTTTGTCGCACACAAATGTCTGCTTTGAAAGATCGTCCCCTAATCAGATTAGCCACTCACAAACGTGCAGTGGTATCGTAGCTCAAAGACACTGCATGCGATCATTAAATCATTGACAAAAGTTGGACATGGTTACCACATAAAGTCATGTTGGTTCACTACTACAGGATATTGCATCGTCAAAAACTTAGTGATGTAAAAAGAATTTTTCTCACAAGAACCTGATTCGGTCTTCGCATACACGTCGCAAGCAAAATATATAAATTTTTACATACCCTTACTCGGTTTTCACTGAGGGCCTTTTTGTGTGATCTAAGGCTAGGGTAAAATCGCAGTCTTGGAGAGTAAATCATTGGTGATGATGAGCCGTACTTGTGACATATAGCTGAACATCGATAGATACAGGTGTTGCAGGAAGGGACCTCAGCCCGATTAGAGTATATGATACATTCAAATAGACCATGCTTAGCTAATTGACAATGGACGGTTGGTACTAGCATGTGAGCTGAATCAGTCACGCAATCCCATGCAGATAGTATGAATGTATTGTTTGTGACGTCCCCATTATACACTGCCGCAGGTGACAGCAAACAATATGCGTATATGTGACGAATATAGACGACATTATTAAATAGTTCGAAGTTCAGTAAGCAAAATACGTTACTGCTAAATCATCTCATGGCTACAGTCTATCAGCTTATTAGAGTGTTTTAGACAGCACGTCAGAAGGAATAGGCGACAACTCAGAGAACGATTGTCTATTGGTTCGCTCCAATGCGTACCTTCCTTGACCTCTTGAACGTTTTTGGGCGCTCGCATTTCTGGGACTTTTGGCCTATGATTAGCCCAGAATTTGACTCCGCTGGAATTTTTGTATGTAGCGTACTTAAACGACAATTAATCAAGTTTATACCTTTTAATATCGTATGGCGCGCATTTGCTGTAAAAAAAGACCTTCTCGAATTAAAAAAGGAATATTTGAGTAACAACAAATGAGTTGTTTTGATCCCGACTTGAAGCTGTAATGGCGGTCAAGGGTGATTATATTGGACAAACATGACTGTCAAAAATGGCGCCTTTACCAAACGTAAAAAATGCATAATCTGGTTGTTTTTTTTTTAGGTATAGTTTTAGACACAGCGCATAAGAAGAAGTCCTAATTCATATGCCGTATTTTGAACTTTGTAAGACATTGACTTTTTTGACTAAACTATTTATTTTGATTTTAAATGATCATTATTATTTTTATTACCATCATGACTTCCGGGACTAGCCGGGACAATAGGGCGGGTTTACTATTGCATAGTACAGCCGATTGTCTATTACTTTAATTAATGAAAACAATTCACACTGTGAGGCCATCGTATTCTGTTGAATGGGAACATACATTGTGTTTTTCTGCTACTAAAGTGGTGTGGTTGCATTTAATTAGTTTTACACGTGTACGCAACAAGATAGACCTACTTATGTGAAATCACGACTCGCTCGCGCCTTCAGCACGAATTTCTTTATATGAGTCTAATATAACATAATAAGTTAGACTATATGTCGTACTGCAGTGTGTAATTGATCGGTAATAGTTTTGGACCATTAATGAATTAATCGTTGAAGGTCACAACCAAAAATGTAACCAAGTATCGAACACATGTACTGCTGTTACCACCGTCGATAACAGTCATAGTATTCTAAAATATAAAATAAAAAGACTCTTAAACCTTTTCCAGAATACTCTGCTTAGAGACGAGTTATTTTTTCTGAGGCTGAAAAGATACGACAGCTACGAGTTTTGGCCTAAATAACATTTTATCAACCGGCTGCTTCTATTAATTAGGTCCTAGCTTGATTTTTCGGCGGGGAAGGCCGACATCTCAGCGACGTTCGTGGTTCGAGTAAGCTAAGCCAGTGTGTTCTAATAGTCACTTGAAAAAGAGGGTCAACATCTTGGCCTTTTGTTTAGTCTGTTTCCAAGCCAAGACATGTTACAATATGTCAACCATTTCCCAACTTCTAAAATACGTACGTGGATCGAGCCGATCTTCGATTAGCTTCAAATGGGCTAAAATAATTAGAGAATTCGATTGTTAAAC
>NW_019214975.1:0-37020 GCF_002532875.2 Varroa jacobsoni | reverse complement strand
TACATATACATATATTTGAATGAATGATATAGTATTAATTAATAGGAAAACCGTATGAGAAGCGGTGGATGCATGCTATACGCAAATAATGGGCCATAACGAGACAAGACCTACGGCCGCGCAGGATCTCGGCAATGTAGGAAATGTTTTTTTAATCAGAATATGCTAGGCAGGCTAAGAAATAGAAGATCGGAAACAGTAGCGAACGCAGAGCGCTCGCTGATATGATACACTAAAAATAGCTGTACATTACTTTTAGATAACGGTTTCTAATATAAAAAAAATAGCCTATGAACTGAGGAGACTGGTAGTGCACGTCTGTATGCTGACTCTGTTGTTAAGCAGCGAATAAGAGAAAGGCAACGTTGAGTAAAAGTTACTCGGAACTCGAAACGCGTTAAGTCGGTTTTGTAGCCCAATTGTAAACGCAAGCAGAACAAGCGGACGGTAGATAAGAATAGATCATATCAAGTGGGTAGGAAACGTTTTTGACGTCTCATGGTTAAGATTCACCAAAACAAGACGAAGATAACGTACCGAACGAAAATCAGAATGGAATAGTAGCTACTGTGCATCATGTGTACATAAAATGAAACGCTATCATTGGACCTTGTTTGTTCCGCATTTGGCATTTACGCAGGAGGATTCATTTAAAGAACACATGTAAAGCGTAGAAATAATGACAGGGCGGGGCACTGGGATGAAAGAGGTGTGTTTAAGGTGGGACATTGGTTTGGGCAGAAATTTTGTGAGTGATGTGGCCTGAAGGACCCATGACGGCAGCAATGGTTTACATTGCTCTTCTGAGGGACGGCCCTAGCTATTTTGGTCGTATGCTCGAGCAAGTATGTGCCTATACGTGCGCACGTAATTTCGAATCGGTTAGAGACATTTAACTTCATAGAGGAAAGGCAAGACAACAAAATAGTTCGATCTTATATCACTAAGGACAGCAGAGTGTATCACGCGGAGAGTGAAAATATATTATGAAAGGATATTATCACCTGGTCGATCATATTGTCGACTAGTATATTTATTCTAGTTAGGTCTAGGAATAAAAAAAGGGAAGTAATAGTAAAGTAAAAAGCTGATGTGAACAAATAAAGGGTTCCTATGTTATTCAAAAAACTAGGCTTATATAACTCTCTTATCATTCAGCCATCTATAATAGTTTTATCATTCAGATGTCCATAAAATAGTGACAAGATAGTTGTCTAACACAGCGTATTCTTAAAAACGAGGAGACAGAGTGAGATCCTTACAAGGAAACAAACGACATTTTTGAGTAATTTGTTAGCCGACAAATCAACGTAGACAGGCAAACTTAATGATTTTTTAGTTGTGGTATTCGCATAAAACACTAGACCCTTGCCGGTTTTTTTTTTACAAATAGCTTGTAAAAATAAAAATAGAGATAGTTTTGAAAAATCGTATTTGCAAAAGTTTAGCCTTGCGATGATCCCGGGAAATACGTAAACTGAAAATACTTTTACAAATACACTTAGACCAGTCAGTTGGAATTAAAATCGGTTATTACATTTTAAAGAGCTTAAGACAAAGGAGAGCTTCAATTCAATGAAACTATTTGTAAAGGAAGCTGCTTCTATAAAGATGATTGCAGTATCAAGATCAGAAAGATTAGTTATCAGATGGCGCTACGCAGATATGCAGAGGTGTGTATTTAGATGAACCAGTTTATCGACGACGTTACAATCTAAATATGTATTTATAGAAAAAGGATAAATAATTGCGATGAAAATTATCGTAGAAATCAAGTTACTCTCTCATAGGGTTGCTTAATTTGATAGTTACGTTATCATTTACTAATGTTTATTACTAACGGATTATCAGCATTTAGCAGCAAGTAAGCAAAATTGGGTTCTATAACATACGATTAACTTTCTAACTACATTCCAAGAAAATAGACCGTGTAGACGCTCGGCAGTAAGAATTAGATTCACGCTTTCAATCGTTGATGCACGTGACCTAACAAAATTAAATACTGGGATCCGGATTTTAGGCTCCAAAATGAAGGCGGGGAAGCAAGTCGCTCGTTGATTATAACTGCATAATGTTTCGAATTCTATTGGCGCCGTGATTGATTCGATGGCACGTTTCACTTTGGCATGGCCAAAAATATGAAAATCTCAAAAAGTGTAGCATTCAGGGTCTAAAAAATGTTATTCTTCTGAGAAGTGCTGGACGGGATCCCACATGGACCCAATTCGATAGCCGATTACACGGTCAGGAAGTCACTACTTTATTGTCGAAGATACCGCATGTTCAGGTCGACCCTCTGACTATGATAACACTGAAGTTCTCACTGTAGTTAACTAGAACCGATGTATAAGACATTGCCAGATTGCAAAAAGGACAACAGGATCCAAATGAATCGTGCAAAGACGTCTAACAAGCAACTGTTACAATCCAGGATACATCCGAGTTCCTAATAATTTGACCGATTATCAGCTTGTCATGTGTGCACGGCCAAAACTCCGTGAATCAAAATTCCAATGAGAATAACCTTCTCGTTGCAAAGATGGTTGATGAAAGAATAGTAGAATCACTCAAAGCTGCTTTTGGCCAAAGCGTGCTAGTGTTCCCCGACTCGCTCCAAAGGAAGCCATGCTATGCACTTTGTGAGATCGCAAAGAACTGTTCTTTCATGAGCGTCTCAAGCAACCAATTCGTCCGTTATCTCAGTTAAACACTATGCACCATTCAAGCGTTTAACGCAACGCGTCTACAAAAAACACCCAGTTATGGCCAATGCCATAACAGCGCACGGCATCATACATCCTCATCGACCTGTGGAAAGAAATGTTTTGCCTCACTCAACCTAGAGTACTAGTACAACTCTTATCTTTTCCCATCATCTTCTTGTGGAACTCCATTAATCGGGAGAATTTTGTATCTCTGGAAGGTGCAAAAAGCCAGTTTATCTCAAATACATTTAACTTCTGGAAAAATTGAATCGCTGCCTGGAAGATGAACGAAAGTCATCGTCGATAATACCCCATACTTCTTGCCCATACTTCTGCCCATAGATTAGAATTGAGTTATTCTTCTTATAATAATGTTAAAGGGTATACTAGTACTGACGTTGTTATTTTACTCCGTCTGCTTAAGGCACATAGTACCCTTTTTGCGCCTTAAAAAGGTGGCTAAGATCAACGAAGTTGTGGGAATTGGTTTCTTTTAATTTATTGCCAAGACGTGTCGGTGGCTGTAGACGCTGAGGGGACTCCTGAGACTTTTCATATCAGATATATAAAACCGAGATAAAAAGACGCCATGCTTGTAAAGTTGTCAGCCATTCTTAACTTACGCATAAGACTCGAACTAATTAATTTATCCCGTTCTACCTTCGAGTCGCTTTATTCCTCGACTTCTGCTGAAACCGATTAACCGATTCTACAAAAACATGTCTTAGCATCGGTGTTTTTCAGATATCATATGCCGTTCATTGTCTTAATTAGCTCATTCGAGCGGTTTCCACGGAAAAACTAAATAAGGAAGATATTTGCCAAATTCATAGAAAAAGTGCTTTCGTTGATACCCTCATTCATGATTGTGCATTTTGTTTACCATTCAACACAATATGTAGGCAAATATAATTTCGAAAAATTCTAAATTTACAGGGAAGATTTTTGGGTTTTGGCTTTTACATAGAATAACACTTCGGTTCCTTCCGACCCAAGCCATTACCTATACCTTCTCAACAGAAAACCTATCGACATTGCCTAACCATACCCCATCAAGAGGGTGAACGGCCTTGAAAGAAAGTTATTGTTTTAATAGTTAAACGTGAATTTCGATGTCAAAATTCGACGGCAATGGTAAATATATTAGAAAATTTGTAAATAAATAAAATTGACCACTAGTGATAGATTTAATGCTAATCTTGTATATATATCCTACTAATCCCAATAGCGTTCCCAACCTGAGTCCAAATTTTTCATTCAGCCACTACCACACAGACTTCCATGTGACAAATGAGTATGAAAGTTTTCATATAGAAGGCAGAACATATCTCTAAATATAGAGGTTGCATATATTGAAAGGCGTATAGATCTCAAAATTATATATATATATATATATATATATATATATAAAACAATTTTTGTAACACACACGTGAACAACAGCCAGGAATCTCTGTGATTACGGCCGCGAATCATGTGTAGTAACGTAAAATACAGAAAGACAAGGGTTTAATTTGAAATGGTTTAAAATATTGTCTATGATATCTATCTAAAACACATAAATCTTGAAAACACAGGAGATAGTACGAGAATTTTTCACAGTCGTTTCTAGCAATAGTTAGAAGAAATTATCACATTTTGAGAGCAAATCATTATAAGAGTTAATCGGTTTTTCTAAAATTATTTTACTAAAACCACCAAAAAACAAAGATCTGGGTTATCATCCAAAGCGATGTGTTGCTATATCGATAACATCTGAAAGCTACGATTTTGATATGTCCAACATGGCAGTGAATAGTTTACAGGAAATAACAAAAATATCATGGGGCGTCAGCAAATTGAACTTCAGTCCCACGCAAAGCTTTCTAATATGTCATTCTTAATATTAATATAAACATATAGAAGATAAGCGAAGTTCCACTATTACACTGAAACTTTCGAAGTTTTACTATTTAAGATTCAGTGGCCTTTTGCTATTAGGATTCGATGAAATTTTTTGGCAGCAGCGTTTCAGCCACAAGGATTTTGCTCAAACTAGAAATTTTATTTTGGTTTTTAGAGATAATTGACACAGATTGAGCACTTTTATTAAATGTCCATTGTTTTTATTTTCCTACTGATAATCCAGTAGGAACCTTTTCAAGTTGTAAGTAAGCCGAAGTCAACAGATGACTTTTAAAGATGTTGCCGTAGATCATACTTTAAAGTGCGCCAATACAGCTAGAAACGTTCCTTTATGTCTTACTTAGCTTAAGAAAAGATTATCCCAAATTGGCAGCTTTATAACTGTTATGTTTTGCCATTTATAATGTTCTATCAGGTTAGGACTCTCGATGAGACTCGATTTTTCAAAGTCTCCAGCGTTGCACTTATAGTATATCGCTACACATTATTACATCGTTATAGGTAATGCGATAAAGCTTATGTATCTATGCATCCAGCATAAAAACATATTTTAGTAATTTTTTTTCCTACCTTTTTGCAGGTGGCCTGAGTATGACGGGAAAGTTCTGCACTAAAAAGTTTACATCCGTGAGAACCCATTTTCATGTAAAAAAAAATCCATTAAAAAAAAATATATATATATATATAATCTTGGAAATTACCCTTGTTGTACTCTTTAGGTAGACCTGCTTTGTCCAAAAACATCGATGAACACTCAAGCGCCGATAGTCAGTCTACGCGATACTTGTAACTTTCCGTTTCATTTCCGAAAATATGGTATGTAGTAATCTATTTTGGCAGATTTTAATGCGAAAAAGGCGAATTTGAAATATTAGAAGTCTCATGTGTACAATATAATAACAAAGTAAAATTTAAATGACTGCTATGGCAAATTTTTTTTTGTTTTGAACTGAGCCTCCACTTTTTCATCAGGAAAAGTCTTTGTAATTACGCTTCGATACTACCTCAAAGCCTGCCAGCACGAATCTTGCTAAGTTTACCTGAGATTCCCTGAATAGACCTATGGGGCAATAGGGTTAGAGTATCAGCAGCTCCTGTATCGATTGTACCATTTTTCCGCCATTTTTACCCTAAATCGTCGTAAATCCTTGTTACTAAGATTTGAACTAGCGTTTGCTGGCGTCCTTATCTTGACTCAGAAAAATGCGTATTTGCTAGTGACCTGCCATCTCAAGCAAGTCGACTCGTACTAATGGTAGAGATTTATACAAAATATATCCTTTAACAAACATAATTTAAAATAACAAACTTTTCAAAATCGCTGTAACGTAATGACCGTTTATGGAGGTTCGTATCGATGTCATATGCGGCATAAATGGCTATCACCAATTGAAATTTGGCTCCGAAAAACAAACCCAATACATCTAAAGTATTCATCAAGTGTGACTACCGGTCCCATTGAAGTTCTGTTCTCGAAGACATTAAGTAGAATTTCGTTGACGACAAATGTTTGATTAACATTTCCGTTATCCTAACTTATAGTGACGTGTGATTGAAGTTCATCGTTCAATAAGAAATGATGGCTATGGCAATATGTGACAAGTGTATCAAAATACGAATGTATGCATCCTTCTAGGAGCACTTGCAAGTCCATCTGGCGCCAGCATAACCGACAATGAACTGGCATAATTGAGAACCGGCACCATTTTATGGTGCTGGTTTTCGTGCACATATAGCGTGTGCAGGGGAACGTGAGCACATCCAAGAGATTTTAAAAGCATGATCTTTATCATAATCGAGTCAAATGATTTTACTGTTAGTATCGATTATTTGCAGAAAAAATCAGTAGGTTACTTCTCGAAAAGATAGCACCAGAAATAAAGTTGGAGCATCAGCAAAAATTGCTTGGGATCAAACTTACGAAATGTTGATGTTATACTTATATATATAATTTTAACGCTGGATGTATATATATATATCTAGCGTTAAAACGCTGTCTACGTATCTGTGTGTCGTTTGGTTCTTCTGAAATGGCCCTAAAGAGTAGTAAAGTGGTAACCTTAATCTAATTTTTTGTGAGCTAATAGAGTTCCATGTTAGGGTCTCTGCCTCGTTAGTTTTGCCAGCTCGTTCGAAAATACACAGATCTAACGTGTATTCACGATTTGTAAATTTGTCAAGGATTTGTATCAGAAAATTATTCGTTTGTCAAAATCCGCAAAACAGGGACAAAATTTAATTGTTGTTGTAGGAAAAGGTTTTTGAAATTTCTGGGACAAGTATACATTTTTTTGCAAAAATAATTGGGATTTGGTGAGATATCGAGCCGAATGGTGGGTTGTAACACGTTTTCATTTATATCTTTATTGCTCGTGACACAGAGCTCTGTGAGAAATTGTCATAATGACGTTGTACTGCACAGTTCTGGATGAGACGTCGTACCTGAGCTATAGCTCGATTCTCCTTGCTGTTTTCAGTCCTGTATGGAGCACCCAACATTCCCATATTTGTACAGACCCCACTGAGTGTAAGTAGGTCACGACTGTCATCTGGCAACAGCGTATCTCTTCTAGGAATTTAAGAGTCGTTTGATCTTAATGAAGTCGATCGGGGTGCATCCTCCATGTCTACACCGCCATTCGGTATTCCACAGACTCTAGCGGTCCTTCTTGACAGGGAGATGTCTCTAACTGTTTTGGTTGGAGTTTGGTCTTAGCAAAATGTCAAGTAATGCAGATGTCGAAAATGTGCTTTTTTTGCCTGAAACGTTTATCTTTGAGGTGTTATTTTGATTGAATCTTTAGATTTTTTTTAGCTCAAACAACACGGACTGATATAGCAGGCCAAAGGTTCTCGAACGGCGTCCTGAATTAAATACGTAAGGAAGAACTGAAGGAAGAGGGAGCATTTAAAGTAAGGGCGCCAAAACTTACCACTTACCTTAGTGTGTATTTTCAGTAATACATACATGAGTTTTTTAGTTTTTTTTTTTAAGTGTAGTTAATAGTGCTGGATGTGTTAGCATTTATTATAGCATGTATCAGCATGGTGACGTTTTATTGTTTTCCGTATTGCTTCCCACTGTTTTCCGTAAAATCCTGGTAGATATATGTGTACATGATATTAACGGCTATTTGCGAGGGAGACGAGATGCTCTATTTTGACAATAGATAGAAGAAGCACTAATGTTTTGGCCGATAACAAACATATTGCGCTATAGTAAATAGCAAAGTAGACAACAAATGTCCGTATACGTTGCCCAATAACACAAGACATGTCCATTTTTCAACGCGTCTCTACAACACAATATAGACCAAAAAGCGAGCGGATATAATTGACCTGCACCTAAAAGATACGCGGCTGGCGTTTTGTACCAGTAATGTCCTAATATGTTTGACCTTGGATAAATACGTAAAGAAAGGTTACCGCAAGAAAACGTATTATTATAGAATATAAATTAGCCCTCATTGCTATACATTGTCTTTCGTCATTGGGCAGGTGTTATTGCAAACAGATAGCTTTGCCTCATTATTAAAACAGACTACATATATTGTGTACTCTTCAAATGTATTGTGATGTATTATTTTCGACTGAGAGTCGGAAACGGTTCCAATTAGGTATAAAAGGTTGACTGAAATGGTAAAAAAATTAAAAGGATTAAATAAATAGCTAAAAAATAGCGGAAGAAACTTCGCTATCTATCTATTTCATCCAGCCTGTGAGTATCAATAGTTCTGGAAGACAATACTTTCTTGCAAATCACCGTTTCGAAGTTTTTTTGCGTACTAATAGCGCTAATAATTAAATTTTAAGAAGTTACTAGGCGTGTTTTTTGGAAAATTAGCGACGCCGATAGTAAATAGCTCATTTCGTTAGCATTAATTACAATAAAAATGTTCCATAGTTTTTTTTGTTATCCAAATATCCCAGAAAAGCATAGGTCCCGCCCGCTACTATCATACGTAGACACTTTGGCGTTATCTCAACCCTGAAGAGTTGGTAGCGGATTAAAAAATAAATGGCAATTTCGACTGTTTTAATTGTCAAAGGAAAAGTGAAGACATCTGAAAATATAAAATTTACCGGTTGCTATTGATGTTATTGCCGCCACCGAGGCTGCTGCGCCAGGTTAGACGAGCAAGTTTTCAAATGTATCCACCTCTATATAACGGCAAATTTGGCTAAACTGTAACAATAGTGTATAATCTTATTTAATAGCTCGTGATGACAAGCATCAATATGTCAACAGAAACAACAGTGAAGCTAGCATGGCGCAGTTAGGGGATCAACAGCCCCGCAAGGCTGATTCTGTTCGTTAGACCCACCAGCGTATAGTTTTCTCCTGCATCATCGGACTCGCGCAAGTTTTGAACGGTGATTGAATATCCACGCAGGCAGGCAGGGAGGCAGGCAGACAGGCAGGCAGGCAGGCAGGCAGGCAGGCAGGTGTACGTGTGTAGTAGCAGCGCGTAGAACGACCGACAAGTAAGCACCCAGATCGATGGCCAAATAGAGCTACGATGTTACTGCAACTATCCTATCGCGAACAATTACCACCGTCTTAAGCCAGCTGAGCATTACCTGTCATTGATCATCTTAACCGCTTTGTACAACAACATTCGTAAGATTATATATATATACGGTTATCACTTTACTATTGCCGTTTTACGCTACCTAGGTCAAGCACGAAAACGGTAACCGTAGCATTGCCACTCTTAGCGCTGTCACACGTATTAATTTCTAATTGTTGATAAAATAGATGTTGAACACAATGTCGATCATAGGTAGCTACACAAATCGGTCGGAGAAGCAATAAGTACCAATGCGGAATAGCCAGGTTTAACACTAAGGTTTCCCCAAGCCGTAAGCGAATACTGTTTCTACGAAAAAATGAACGCACACTTAAGCCAATGTACATGACGATTCAGCATTTCCTGAAAGCCTGTTGAACTATTGCGAATGGCAAGTGACACGAAAGGCGCGTACTTCGCTGGCATGGACCGTAGAATTTAACCGACAGACATTCACAGATCGCATCGACTTCGCTGTTGAGAAGACTGCACCCCTGATGATGCGTCAGGGCATCGACACCGCGGAACACCATCGGACGACAGCATCGCCGAACGCGGTATACCAAACGTTTGACGTACGCTAGCTGCCGCGAAATCTTAGCACTTCCACTACTTGCCGTAATGCGATGGCCTGATACAATACTATTGCAGATTTCTACAATGATCAAGCACATAATCAGTGTATCCTGTGCGGCCATACGACAAAGCGGACAGCGTCGTCACTGAATGTCGCCTCTGTTATCGTACCGTAGCGATATTAAATAATAATTCTTGAACACAGACGTATCCTGCCCATGAAACGGTCAAATTCATTTATAATAGAGGGTAACATCATATGGTTTACCGGTTGATAGGGTGCTGAATTGAAATAATTTTGGTACGACGTGTATGCATACATAGATAGCAAAAACTGTCAATCTATCTACGGCCAGACCACGGCGGCGACCTGGTATTGCTTACTCCGATAGTGGTGGCTTGCCTGGTATCATCAAGGTGGCGTCTCTTTGACAAAGATGGCAGGCGTTCGAGCCGTTTAGAAGCCACTGAGAGATTCGAGAGTGAGTCAGATAAAATAGTTTCTCTCAGTCATTCGTGTAGGTCGGAGCAAAATTACCTAGGTCATTATAACATACGCACAGAAAGGTCTCTTCTTGCAGTGACAGCAACGTGAACAATTTCAAGTTCAACTTTTACTTATTTTATATGTTATTAATAAGTATTTTTCCTTTTACTTATTTTACATATAAGTAATAGGTAAGTCACTAGTATTTCATATAGAACTATATAGTATATACAGTTGGGCATATGCATGTACGTCATCGCTGTCGTCGTGTGAGTAGAACTGATTGAAATTATCTATTTCTAATGTTTACTGCTGCTGCGACACTCCCGTTTTCGACTCGTCGATGTCTGGACGCTTGTGCGGTCGCGGATAGCTGTGAGCGTCTTGGAAGCAGTGATGGTAACGGACGCTAACCGTTAGCTTTTTTCACTTTCTCGGGTCAATGCTCCCAAGCGGTGCTACGCCGATGACGCCAGCCGGCTTCGACGGCCTTGATGACGTTAAGGCGCTTCTGTCCCTATGTAATTAGCTTGAGACGGCCGCTCGACGTTCAGTTCCCGGTCGCAGTAGTACGACGCTTCTGTTGTTGTCGTCGTCGCAGTAGTCGCTGTCGTAACTAAGCGTCGCTTAGCAATGTTCACATATTCTGGCAACCTTCGAGGTATTGTGATACTCGATTGGGCTGAAATGTGCGGCAGCTTCTCAGCCCTGGATCCCTTCCCCCCAAGCAAACGTTCTGAGCCCTGGTGGGTCGTGCGAGCCCGGGCTTCAGCCCAAGGTTCAACGACCTGTGTCACACCGCCAGTAAAGCGATGGAAATCGCGCCCCTTGCGTTATTCGTGTGAGCAACCAGTTCTGTTCGCCGTTGTCGAGCTTGCTGATGCACAATTTGATTCACTTTTTACCAATATTGATTTTTTTAATTAGTGCATCGAAAGCTACATACACACGCTCTTATAGTGATTATATGGGACTGTGAACTATTCCTTGATTTCTCTGTGATTTTCTAGAAGGGCAGAAACGACTCGGAAGCTCGACACGAGTTAGCTGGCCAACAAAATAGAGTAACCTCGTGTATAACGAAGAATCGCAGTGCAGCTAACCAATCAGTCGATCTCGTAGAGATCTTCTAGGTACGTGCACAACGAAATGTATGGTTGGCACATGCGTGTGCTTGTGTTCTATTGATTCTACTCAACGATCGCTATACAATCATCGGGCTAGGGACTGACAGGAGAATAAAAATAGATTGCGCAGTATCACAATTCGTTTCACCGGGCTGTGATGACTAATCATCACACTATCGATCACAGTATCGACGGTCGACATAAACTTCACGAGGCAAAATTTTCGATTGATACAGTTTGATGGACGAAATACAACTTCTACAATTAGTACTAACAGACTAAATAAAGTGTCACACAGTAGAATTTAATAGCCCGCTTTACCTTATAGCCTCCCATTTTTTCTTCACCTGGTCGCGCACTCAAGTGGACAGTGTACACGGAAGACTTCGATTTGAAGTATAGCTAGCCCGTGCCGCGTTTATCGTTGTAAACATCGTCTCGTGCGTCACACGTGACGAACATCGATAGGCTGAACGAGGCGTTGGATTTTGAAGTGGGTCTCAACATGCAACTGTACCGCACTAATGCTGTGGCCCGAAATTGCAACATTGTCTACTACCACAACTATGCTGGTGAGTGAGTCTAATCAGACAAAGCAACGGTCAGTCGATCGGCCATCGGTGAAAGTGAATTCTGGTTTATAAGCAACAAGTAGAAGCCGTACCTGCGTATCAAGCAACACTTCATATATCGTCATGGCGTAAAAATTGTCCGCTTCGTGCTTTCGACTCAGTGGACCGATCTCAGGTTAGTTATAGTCGTGCGTATACCAGTCGTCGAGGCGGTAAAATTGGGCCATGGAGTTTAGCCCAAAAGCGGCTCGTTAGTTAGCGTCAGAGTCACACTCACATACATCTATAGCGTTAGATTTCAGCCGAACACATCTTGAAGTGGCAAGCAAATTACGTTGCCCTAATATTGCAGCCGCTGATATACGCAAAACAACGATGAAGGGATATCCAGAGTCGAGATGATATGACAAAATCACCACGATTGCCATTGAACTAGTGCCAAGAATCGTCATACAATCTAACAGGAACGAATGGATCAACGCACTCATTAACAAAGAGGAGTAGCAATGGCGATACAAAATGAAAAATAGTACATTTTTACATCGCTGATTGAGTTTTATCAAGGCTATAGCGATCTTCATTTAAGGTGGCTTCTTTTTTCGCTAGTTAAAGAGAAAAACGCTCTTTGCCTGTATTTGGACAGAGTTCTACAATGCCATAATCGGCACAAATAGGGTTAATAATCATCGATGATGGCAACCTTCACGCGTTCTGCCAATGAATCTTTCGACTATGATGAAGATGATTATGTTAGCTTCAGGTAATGTTTCGACTGGGATATTGTGGTATGTAGTCGGCGACCACTTTGTCGTTCATTAAAAAGTAATTGTCAAAAAAATTCTGTTTCTAGGGCGTCAATTGAGTAGAACGTTCTATATTGTTAAGTTCTACTACTCAAACTTAAGACGATTTAAACTTGTTGATTTCCTAATTATTGTAATTAGCTAATAATTTTTTTGTTATAATTTTCTAGCTACCCTCTCATACTGCTGGTGCACTATGCCCCTCACCCATGGAACACGTTTATAACAACGTATCTATAACACTGTTCTGTCGTACAGTCCTGCGTTTTTTTTTTGGTAAATTCGATGGTGTGCATGATATAGTGGCCTCTTTTACGCGAGTTACATTTAGATGACAAAGTTAGAAATAGTAATTACGCTTTAATCTAGGCTAGTCTTTTACCATTTCAATGATATCTTGGATTGGTGTCAAAGATTTGACACTTGATACAGCCAATTGTTGCGCTAAGTGTTCATGGGTCTTTAAAGAAAGGTCAAAGATTGAGAGAAATCGTTCTCCCAACTAATATTTTAATAATGATCGTGTCATTCATTATTATTATCTCGGGCCCAGACCTATTTGGCACTGGACTAAATCGGCACATTGACCCCCCTTAGACTGTACTTTGGCGACGTCGTTCTTAGAAAGTTTATTTAAGTAAACAAGGTATCTTGTCCATTAATAGTATGTACAGCTTTAGCAGACTCAAAATCAAATAATGAACGATCAAATTTTCAGCGATTTTTTTCCACATACAACGTCTTGGAAATAATTTCGGTATTTAAGGCGTTGGCACATCTATTTGCCTAAAGGCGGCCTGGCCTTCAACTAATAAAAATTGGCCTATTATGAAGATTTGAGAGGAATTGACGCTTGTGTCCTAACCAGAGAAAACAGTTTGCGCTATTGATTTGACAAAAATGGGTTAGTAGCAAGCTATACCTTTACATTTACAGATATTTAAATTATCGCAAACTTTTTTTTGTAGGTTCATAAGAACTTGCAAGTTGCTTGACCAATTTCCAAGTATTGTTACATAGTCACACTGAAGAGGGCAATTATTTCAATAAATACGTTTTCGCATAAAAGTGAAGAGCTTTTGAGGCATACGAGATTCACCTAGCCCGACATAATCTTGCTGGCCACCATTTATTTATATCATAGTGATACAGTACAACCATCTTGTGCCATGCGAAGTACACCGAGTTTCATAACAAAAGTGTGTCAGTTTTTCGATTTAGATCCAAGCTACGCTACGTGTACGAGTTTGAGATACTGACTTATATATATATATATATGTTGGATATATATATATATATATATATATATATATATATATATATATATATACTTCCTACAATATCTGTTTTTTAGAAATGGCTTTTTAATTTTTATAATGGAGGAATTAGGTCCAAAGTAGACAACTGTCCAGCTTTGCGCAAATTTATTTCAAAATAGTCGATTGGTATTCAAATGTTTGAAGTGTTTTTGCATGTTTTTTTAAAAATATTGCGTATCAAAACCGTGGCACGGACGATTCCGATTTGTCTGATTGCGTTGACTACCCAACTGTTCCAGGTCCAGAGACATATTTTCGTGTACTGCTCTGCTTGTTAGCGGGCAGGAGAGCTTAATATTCTTACCTAAGTGCTGGCGCTCGCCTCTTTGAAATATCACCTCTGTTCGTGCCTGTGTGTGCGTATATGGGTACGTTCACAAGTGACGCGGGCAGCTTCAACCCACTTCCTCATGTATATATATATTTATATATATATATTTACATAAGCTATGTGTACAGGAGGTGAAAATGTCGAAGTGTTGTGTTCAGGCGAAACACTGGTCAGGCGAAATAACCTTCGACCCTCTTGGCAATGGCGCCATGCTTGTTTCAGTGCTACGCAGTTGGATATCTCGCCGATCCGAGCCTACACGGACTCCAGATTTTTTCGAGCGATGCGTTGAGGCTCTGCTGTGGGCTGGTGGAACGCCTGTCACGGCTGTATTTCTGTGGATATTTCGTTATCGGCATGTGCGTGTGTGTGGGCGTGCTGCCGCGTGTAAAGTTAAAAGTCGTCTCCGGCTATCGAAAGCTTCTTCTTCCCGGTTTCGTGGTTTAGCTCGTAGCATCGAGGGATCAAGGAACGTCCTTTAGCGGACATGAAGGACGCGCAAGTTCATTGAACCGACTGCACTACGGACCACGCGTTGGTGCGTTCTTTTTCTCTCGCCATTTTGAAATATACTGCCAACCGTATGCGGATAAATCCACGTGGTCTTTCTTGAATCTGTCTCTATTATAGTATTACTGAGAGTAGAATTCTTCCGAGTTTTGGTGGCAGGCTGAAATCTTCTAAGCACGTTTTTGCGTTCAAAAGATGCACTTGAACCCATTACATTGCGACGGTGATGGTTAGTTGTGAGAATCTACAAGACCAGCAGTAGCTTTGCTTCTTTTCCTTTGGAGTTATAACTAAATTGTACAGTGTTCAAATAATTACTTACAAACGTAAGTTTCGCTTGAAGTTATCTACATAATAGTATCTCAAGGTCATTACGTAACTGGAGAAGCACGAAGCGAATTTCGATGTCGGGCTTATAGAGTACACCAATGTCTGAAGTTGAAGGCCGCCCTTTATAAAGCAAAACAACATTAGACCACTATAATTTGACTTTTAGCCTCCTTAAGTAATGACTGACATATATGACTCTAGGTGTGACAGATGCCTTCAATATCATTTGATCGATACGACCAACGATGACAGCAACCGGTAAGTGAGAACGCAGCACCAAAAGACTCGTCGCGGGTATTCCGCATTGAGTCTACGGCCATCTTTCTGAAACCTCTGTTATAAAAGAAAACAAAAAACAACTACTTAGTGTTTGCCAGTTTACCTTTAATTAATGGCTTCGCATGAAAATGAAAAATATCTTACAATGCCTTTCGGCAGCAAATTAGTGCCATTTTCTACTTAAAGAAATGTCAGGAACGATTTTTTGACGATTTCGATTGCTAGGTGTGGATACAGCTTTACAAATTTTACATTTTTTGGACTAATAACACTAACCATTGTTTGCAACTTACACGTCACAAATAGTAGAAATAGGATAGAAACAAGTAGAAATAAGACTGGAAATCCCACCTGGCCAGTTAAAGATAGGAATCACGGTACGGCTCAATCCTTAAGGCAGGGACCTGCTTAACTTATAAAGCACTAATAATTACTCCAGATAGGTACCAAGGAAAAAGAGTCTTCAGCAAACACTAAAGCGTATGGTGCATTTTTGGTATCAGGTGCTCTATTTGTTAAAAAAAAGTCAGTTTAAAGTCAGAATCCAACGAATCCCACCAACAAGAAGAATAGTGAAATAGGCAATATATCCAAGGAGTTAATGCGGCATGTAATTTTATTATGTATGCAATTTTAGAAAATACGTAAGCATTAGTACGTGCTTAACTTAAATCTCCGCGTAAGATTTAAAACGTCAATTTTTCTTCTTACATCCTACATACATTATTTACCTACACACCTCGGCATGGCGTAGAGTAGGTACGTTGATAGAAGCACTTGAGCATGACGGTTATGATGAATCAATGACATAATGTCAAAAAGAAATAATTTGAAAGAGCGAATTATGATGCAAAAATGTTTAAGTCTGTTACAATATGATGTCACTGGGTCATGAACGGTGATAACATCAATCGAAAGCAAAATCAAGTGTTGAACGGTCCTTCAAGCCAGCCGAGCTCGGTTTCAATGCTAGCCTTGCGGGTACGTGCGTCATGGGTAACACAAGAAAAAAAGAAACAGAAAGTTTAATCAGCGACTGACAGGTGATCCTTTCGATACTCCTTACAGAAGTTATTAGACACCATAAAAATGCCGAATGTCCTGATTAGTTAACAAAGCAAAGGTATATTTTAAAATTGCACAATTTTACCGAGCAGAGACGAGCCTCAGAAGAACGCAGGACCGGCTACCACATGTGAAACCCATACGTAGGGTCGATTTCTTAATAAATATCGCCTAAAAAAGAAGTTCACAAGTTTAATATGCGTCTTGCTGAACGTAACGCCTAGTCCCGTCTGACGTTAAAAAGACTTGTCTTTCGAACGACAAGAAAACCTTGAACTATTATGAACTATGAATGGAGACGTGCAACGCCTCTCTACGTGCAGCACAAGGTTATATCGCAGAATTGCCACAATTGATTTTAATTGTTGAGCTTCCCATGACCGTTAGCCGGATCGGTGAACGTCCGGAAAAATCTTACTTGTCTTAGCGTGAGATCGCGCACTAGAGAGTTTTATCCAAATATCAAGTTTTCTACACCTTTATGATCCTTTTATAATGCTGCAATAATTATTTAAACTTCTAACAAAACAAAAACAGATCGAGGTTGTCTGTAATATGTATTAGTTTCATAAAAAGTGTCTGATGGAAACACGGTGCGATTTAAACAAGCATCTCTACCTGATGGTAACTATTGAAAGATCGGCGGACGCGAACGAAGCGTTGTATTGGCGTATTGTTGTTACATTAGATAGAAACAGAATCAGTACTGCAATTTGTTTTATTGCCTTGCACCGGCTTAGAATGGCCAGTAACCTGGACTTGCCCGATTCTGTCATTCCGTAGTGAAAGAAAAAACGAAAGGCCGCTGATTGGACATTTGCGCTAGGATGCACTGTTGGGCTGTCCAGGAAGACGTGCGAGGTCTCTTCTAGCCGTCGTCATGGGGACATGACTATAACGGTAAAATTTCCCTGCGGGATGATCGCGGCCTGGAGCCACCACCCAGCAAAAGCTCGATCTTGGACTGTTACTGCACGGCAAGTAAATATCTCTCCCCCTGTGGCGTTCTTCTAATAGATGACATTCGCACACAGACGTGCACACACGCGGCCACAAGATATCTGCTCGGATATGACAGAGAACCCAGAAACCGCTGCGCGTCAGCAGAAAACTCACGTCGCAATTCTACATGTAGCAATCGTATCAGGGGAAGAACTGCTATAGCGGGAGCAACCTAAGCAGCAGTTCACGAGGCCTGCATGTGTATCTGTGTGTTTGTTTATGACACAAACACACACACAGACCTACACATGTTTATCGTATGGTTTATGACAACGACATAGAGGCGTTGCCACTGGTTACAGCCGAGCAGCGTTCGTCACCGTTGCTTTTGTAGTGGTGAGATCTTTTTTCTTGTTTTTCGCTATATATGGATCCGCATTGTATGGACCAACTGTTTCTGTAGCGTCTCTTTCGCACACAAACACACACACGCGCACGCACACACATACATACATATATATATATGCTTTTGCAGAATTCCTGTTGTGTGGTTCTTAATTGCTAATGTACTTGCCACTCTGTCGTGGTGGGGAATCCTGTTGCCGCTGCTGCTGGTCCTCTGCCACTACTGCAGCCGCTGCGGCTACAACAGAGGCGTTCCTTTCGCCTTGTATCCGTCTTCATCTCCAGCGTCTCCTTACGGCGTCGTCCCGTCATCGTCTTCTTTTTCCTTTCCTTCTTCTATTTCGCCTCCGGATAGAAATAACTGAGAACAGCTGATGGGGTCAAAGTTGGCAGGTGCCGTCGCAACTTCAGCAGCTTCTGCAGCAGCGGCGGCCGACGCAGAAGGAGCATAGACGGCAACAGAAGTGGCCGGTGCGTACTCGTTTACAGTCGCTATTCGTCGTCGTATCAGGCGATACCTCTCGTTTCATCGCCGTTGTGATCGTCCCCGTTGTTGTTGTTGTTGTTGTTGCTGCTGCTGCTGCTGCCGCCGATTTACCGTTGCGTTTCATTGCGCTCCCGCTGTCGTCTGGCTGCTTCTGATGGGTTTGGCAGTGGTGCGCACATATGGTCCACGGTCGTGCCCCCATCTCGAGGATACTACTGACACCTACCAGCGGCAGCAGCTATGTTACGAATACATGAGGCAGAAGCGGCGAACGTCTGATCAGCATTGAGAGCAGCCGGTAACAGAACGGCGAGCATATGAACACGGTAGCGTTGAAACTGAAGTGGACGCCGCGACACATTTAATGCATCCGAGTTGAAATTACTATTATTAAATTGTGCATAAGTGAAATCAGGGGATATGCGCAAGCAGGGATCATCTTCTCTTTTCTAGCAGCAGCGGGACTGGAAGTGGAAGTAATGGTAGCAGCGGTCATCGTCAGCGAGTTTTATTTACTTATTACAAATTACATTCAACTACTAAAAGCCTCCCCGCCGCGATACGAGCTGCCATGGGGTGAATGACCGCTAATAGCGTTCAAAATATAAAACATATCCGTATACAAATACACGGGCACAGCGGTGACGGACAGATTCACTAAGGCCCACATACGCACACATGTATAAATGTCTACACTTAAATATATATGTGTGTGTCTTATTACATACGGATACATAGACACACACAAAAATAGGTGAAGTGTTGGGGGTGATTTAGCCTGATTTAATAAGCTGGACCGCCCAAAGCAAAAACGCGCGCACCGAACCAGAGGCTGTATCTCATACGGTCGTAGTAGGCGATGCGCAGCGAGCTTGTGAGATGGGATAGTAAGCAATATGCTGCGTTTATATCGAGCTAGATAGAAAAGAAACGAATAGCCACAAACGAACGAAGCTAGCTATGAGCAGGAATAAGAAATAACAAAGGCCACAATCAGCTTTTCGATGGTGTGAACGACTGCCGCAACGGACTGACACAGTAGCTAATGCGCGCGGGGTCGCCGCGTATCCAGATACAAGCTTGCACTCGTTGGCGGTCAACCATCATCGGCCCGGCAGATCATCGACCACAGATCGCTGACTGGCCAGCGGCAACAACGGCCGGAGAGGAAGCTAGATAATCTCAGCCGGTCGGTCAGTCAATGAACAAAATCCTAATTAGCGGTAGTGAAGGAAAGAAAAAAAACTGCTGTTTGTACAAACAGAGAACAAACGAATTGTGTGGCATGCTATCTACAGGTAGACTTCTACTTCAACCAATCTTATCAATGTATTCTAGTAGTTTCAACTATCTATTGCATAGCAATACACAAGATCACCCGACCTAAAGCACAGATTGATATACGGTAAAAACTTTTCTAGCAAGATTTCTCATCCTTCCATCTCGAGAAGATCCACTGCAAAAGAAGGATCCGAACTTGTTGTAAATAGGCTTACGCTACAAGGTCATCCCAACTTTTCCGTGTCTCCCAAAGCAGATGCACAAATACACTTTCATTAAGAGATCGACTTTAGAAAAGTGAGAAAGTAGCGTTATGGACGGGAATCCAATCGATAGAAGGTTCATGTACATAATACTAATCATGACACGTGCGTGTTTAACGTGCATACGTTAAATTGATCGTTCATCGTGCTGATCCTTTTGTTTGTCCCGTTGTAGGCAGCAGGACAAAGGGCAGTCGATAATAGCTGTAGAGTAGTAATTCTATAATGATAATATACAACGGCCTGTGTGGTGACTATTTTTTATCGTCCGTCTATTTTGTTTAACCAGTACGAATAGATTGTCTGCGACGATACTGATTAGATTGTTTGCTAATCCCAAGATCGGCAGTAGGCGAAACGGGACAATCGGTCATACCATACTGAAGTTGACCCTATTGCTTCTGTCCTAACGGTATACTATATACATATATGGGCACGAAGTCTACCCTATTCTCAACAGGATTGACTATCAATCATATCTAATTGTGTCGGACAAATACCATGACATCCGTATTTTGGTAGATAAAATACCTAGAACTGATAAGTGTAACTCGACTGAACAGTTTACAAAGAGATAACAAAATTGACCCATTCAAGCTCATCTACTTGAGAGAGAGCTGTATATGCATTAGAGCTGACGACGTTAGTGAAATACCCTATTGTCGATAGTTTTCAATAGGACAACTGTTAAAAGTTCAGCTCGAAGGGTCCGAGCTCAAGTTTGCTTTTAACGCAATTTAGGAACAGGAATCATTTTCATAGTAACGTCTTAATCTGCAAAATGTCGACCGTTCGATTACGTCGCACTATGTTAGGCTTCTCCTATTGAGTTCCTATGCTATTGGTATGCCAGCACATTTGGTTTGAAGCAACTAATGGGGTAGATATAGCTAAACCTCAAGAAAGCCTATACACTTTCCGCAATGTAAATCATTGTCATATTTCGTTTATGCAACTGCCCTTCTCGTTACCCTCACGCTACCCACTCTACGCAGCTATACCATTTGCTTCGACGACTTTTTCGACAATAATGTTTATGCATCTCTCTCTATATATAAATATAATATAATGATTATATTATATTTGGGGGGCAATCGTATAGGCGTCGTGTTTTCTTTTCCGTTTCGTGACGCTATCTGCAAAGCCAACTCCAGAATAAGTCGACTGTGGTATGAGTGCCCTTGTACGTGACGGTGGGCAACACTTGCCATTGTGAGATCGATACCAAATCTTCGCGGAATTTAGCTTCTTCTTTTTTATATCTGATATGATATAACGCCTGATAAAAGTGATTGTTGGAGACATAGAGGGGTCCGAACGTTCGATCTAGTGAAAATGAAACAAATATAATGGTTACAACATAGCAGCATCGTACATGAACAAATATATCTTTATAATCATGGCAACCATTTTACGGGTAGTCATAACATGAGAGCTGTACATGTATAATTACTGTCTAACTATTTGTGCATTACTAGTGGAAATAGTCACTGTTAACTTTAGTGTTATTTTTGTATTGAGCTGCTAGACAGATGCGCATACGCATTCAAGTTTTATATATATATATATATGTACATATATATATATATATGCACATATATATAGATATATATATATATATATATGCACATATAGATATATATATGCACATATATATAGATATATATATATGCAAAGATATTTTGTTCAACTCTTTTGCTTCATAACTGCTATTCACCAAACAGGCATGAAAGATGAAAATGTTAGTAAAAAAAAATATATACTTGGCTGAATATATGTCTAAATACCCGAAACACATGTGGGGTGTCTCTATTAAATGACAGGGTTTCAAGATTTGTTGCTAGTGAGGAATAACTACTCCTGGACTAAGTTATTAAGTAAAACGTACATTTGATCTATGTTCACCAAAAATCGCTAGGAGTATAAAGACGGCAGTCAAGTGTGCCTCTGCTGGAACACTCATCGTATACTTCTTCCATATTGGAATAAGATCTACTTCCGTCGGAATCGTGGCTCTGTAAATTAGAAACACATATCAATTATAAAATTGTGCCAATGCGAAGTATTAAAGCATTCAGTAGCAACTAGTTCCGGGCACTGGGATTTGTGCAATAGATATACAGTGGAAATTTTTCGAAAAAAGCCAATTTTTTTTTTTTTTTTTTTTTAAATCATTAGAGGTTTATATAATTTCGAAAAAGTATAACATTTATGTGGAAATTCCTAGAAAAACAATGGTGTGCAAAATATTCGAGCAAGTTCATCTCCAATCAACAGAAAATGAAAATTACCATGAATGTCTTCACGAGATACAAATCTGGCAGCGAGCCCGAAGTGGGTCTTTTGACCCGTACCGTAACCCTTGCGGTAAGAAACAGAGGGTTCATTCTAACGGGGTACATGCTTATAGAATTTGAAGACATAACCCTTGAATCCTTATGTACTTTCTTCGTTTGTTTTGACCAAAACAGCTTGCGCTAAGCAAAGTGAGCTCGCAGGTGATAATACTGACGCACGGTCCTCTATGTGTTACTTATTCCGCTTCTGTCGATATAGTATCCTGCGGCAATTAATTAGGTAAAGTTAACATTAATTGAAGGCTGCGGTCTTCGGACGGACAGTTATCTGAAAACATACGTCCTCAACACTCCTTGTGTGCCATGCTACGACTGGCACGCCTAACTGATGCAATATACTAGATACTTGAGTGGTTTGCAACGAATCAAGATGCGGGTTAATGTTTTAATAGACCCGCATGTCGGGTCAAGCAAACTCGGGCTTGCAAAATATTCGTCTTTTCCCTGTTTATACTCCCTACTACTAAAGAGCTATCTACAGTTCGTTTTTCTTGTTGTAATTACAACACATTTCTCAGAGCTATAAAGGACGTAATTTTATAGTCAGGCTGCTTATTATACAGAGCATGCAGCTGTATTATTTGTAGAAATAAATATGAGCACTATTGTTCTATGTAATATAAAAAACAGATTCGTCATGTACCTGTATCTACGGAACTTCTTTATTTCTCCATTCGTTTTTGACTCGTCCTTTAACAGGTTTTCGGCGCATCGAAGCTTTCAAAGTTCCGTCCGAGTGTTAAAAGCGCTGCTTAAGCCTTGCACGCTTTTATTGTTTGCAATCGCAGTAAAGATCTAATTTTCCTCCTATAGACTATAGGTATATTTATCGGGCCCCGTGTTCAGTCAACAACCGAGCGTTCTATCCTTAATGCACGGATCTCATTTAAATGAAATAAATCATGAAGTTATAAGTTGAGACAAACACGTACTCTATCTGACTGCTATTTTGAATTAGTGTGCATAGTTGAAGCGTTAATATTATACCCCATTTTGCTCGTTAGATGTAAGATGGGTCTAGTGTTGTTTGCTTTCTTAGCGCTCCTGATCTGTCAATCAAACAATTAATTACTGTTCCAGAACTTTTTAAGCAATAACAGACTAGTTAACTAGACTAATTAGAATACGTGTTTGAGCGTTATTATGTAGATGAAAATGTCGTATTATTTTTCTTTTCAATACAGCTAAAAATGCGACAGAAACCAGAAGTTTCCTAATAGTATGAAGAAACGCAAAGCGCCCTACTAGGGATTATAATCCAGGCTGCTGAAGTTTGTATACAGATAAGTCGACTATAGATATTTTTGGCCATATTTATGAATTTTCTTGAATGAAATGAAGACACTGGGGTAATGCAGAAGTTGAGTCCTAACTTCTACTAAGAGATGCAAAGAGGTTTGGGAACTTGATAGTGCAAAGGTCATTAGTTGTACAATTGCAGAAGCTTCCCGTAGGTGCTCCCTAGCTGAGTGATCCATTTGATTAGATGGACTGAAGTAACATACCAGCGATGGGTTGACGAACTTCGAATGAGCTTGAAAATGACTACCAATCGTTTTGATACTACCCCTACCTGCAAACGGAATATGTGGTCTCCAACTAACCTTCCGACGATGCAGATGAACGAATTAGTTAGGGAATTAACTTTATTGATGTTTTTACAGGCATATTATATCAATGTTTATCACGGTACTTCACTACCAAAGAGTATGACTGCCTGAATCTTTCCATATGTTGCAGAAAAAGAATCAGCATCAACTTCGGATGGCATTGAGAAACAAATCTGAAAGAATACCTGGAATCTAGACCACATAATCTATACAAGCCTTGAGCCTACTGCACCCACGCCTTATATACGTAACTTCGAGATAGAAACTAAAAGCGCGTGTCTGAAATTATTGCATCATATTTTTCGAAGATTTGCAATTCGTGTATTCATTAAACAACACGTAACAGTATTCACAGTATCTCCATTTAAAAGGTTCTTATAGTTGAGAAAAAGCATGTTTTTGGCATCTCACTTAAGTATACACAATGCGCTTTAGGCTGCTGATGCTTGCATTGATTGCGTACCATGTTAGTGTAGTCACCCTGTACAACGGCCGGAGGTTATGACAGCAACGTCTGAAGAGGCTGGCAAATAACACTATAGATCTTTCAAAAGTATCGTTGAAGCTTTTAAAGCTCATCATGGGGGTTTAAACTTTGATCGTGCTGCTTTGTCCATTGTTTCCGCTATTGTCTTTCCATGAACTCCTGCTCTAAAGATTTAACATTTTCGAGGAATGATCTGTTTGTCAAGTTTATATACTTTTTTATGATCACGCAATTTTTGCCAACTTGTGAGTTACGCAACACAACTCTGATCTGTCGCACGTCCTAAATTTCAGAATCGGCCACAGGTCCAGCGATAATGCTCGTTACAAGAACTTCAGGTGGCAGACATTTTAATACATCACTCGACCTTAACGAGCTCTATATATATATATATATATATATAAAGAAACGGAACTTCTTCGACGCTTTACCTGTAGTGATGGGCACATAAGGTAATATGCATAAATTTACCCATAAGGATCAATGATTCAGTTTTCATAATGTGTAACAAAGATCACTCTGTTTGTCAAGCCTGAGATTTTTATTTAGTGATTTGAATCTGATGTTAAGAACCATTTCAAGGTGCGCATCTTAAGGTTTTGGCACTACTTATCGCGTCCTTAACGGGAAATTACCCCACTATTACTGCGAAATTAACACACAACTTTTAGGGGTTAGTAATGCTGGAAACTTCTTGAAAGTTAAACAAAAATAGTTACTTATTAGAAATGAGGACATTTTTTAAGGTTGTCACATCCTATGTTAGCCACCTAAACACCAGCTTTACATTGACCAGATCCGTATACGATTCCTACTCGTGTACGCTATTAGGAACGCTTAGGAATATCGTTGGTGAAATACACCCTTAAAACTAGTTCCTTACAATGTTTACATTACTCAAAAAATACATAATTTATGCAAATAAAGACTGTGATAATAGTGCGAGGTCGCCGGGAGCCAACTCTTGTCTTGATTAGCTTCCTGAGCATATGGAAATCTAGTGCTTTTAATTTTTAAGTATCGTAGAAAGCGATTTATCTTCGGACAGTCACAACCATTTCAGCGCGACCAGAACACCATGGCTGATTGAAACTTTTGTCATCATTTGATAACATGGGTCAAAACGTTTTACGCCATTAGAAAATCGCGAATCTTTTCGTCTTTTGATCAAAATTTCACAAAGACAATTAGAGATGTGGAATGAAGGGGTTCATTCATTCTTTCAAGACGTCTCATTGATGTTGATTGTGATATCTTCGTCAATGCAAGGGGTTCTTCAAATAAAAACGTTTTAGTTTTTACCAGCATCGCAAGCAGTATCGACGTGCTTCTGAGGCCAGAAAGCAGACACACAGGCCTAGATGTACGCGGTGATTTTCTTGCCTAATTGGAACTTGTAGAAGGATACGTTAGCTGCTTAGCATTCTAGCTATAAAAATTTATTACGTAAATCATATAGAGCTGGAAAAAACTTCCTATCCTGATGATAGCAACTTCACGACATCAGGTGTGATACCACTGCTACTGTTACCACTACTAGCAGATTCGTCTCTCAAGCAGCGCAATTAAATCAGCCCCAAGTAAGAGTGTTTTACCTCGTTGACGAGAGCGATCCTAATGTTATACGCCAAGCGAGTTAAGGTCGTGTGTCCGAACCTCAGCATCTGTTCGAGTATGGTCTTTTTCCAAAGAAAGTATTTCGACAGTACAGAGAGGTTGTGGGAAAGCCAGCGGGACATGAAGGTTACGTAGCTATGAGGCCAGAATGCGCGCATGTCAATTCTTTTATAAAGACTCTTCAGCCGGAGATGGTGAGGCACTTCAAACCCAAAGATCGAGTCCGTCGGTACTACTATTTGAAGATAGCTAAAAGTGCCCGAGAGCTCTTTAAAAGGTCTCGTTTTGAGAGTGTGAATATATGTGTGAACTGCTTTGACGACCAGCTACGTCGCTTAGGGAACCTTACCGTTAGTAGCGTTTAGGGTTTAGACAATCAGTTTGAAAAACGTTTATTTTAAAAGTACTGGATATTAAAAGATCAAGCCGTAACAGATTACATCATTCAACCGTAAAAACTTAACATCTCATTGAAGATCTCCAGCGCTATTTACTTTTAAAAATACGTGTATTTGTGCGCATTGTTGGCGCTATTGGCAAGAGAAAGCAATGGTACAAAACGCAAGCAATAGAGAAGGACTCTTGGACTTATGGCCAGCAGGCAGGCCAATCAATACTTAATTGTTCGAGACGAGGCTTTATGACACAATTCGTCTAGTGACCAAATGCCCCAAACTAATCGCAGGTGTCAGCGCCGCTTCCGTGGGGATTAATACAGAAGGTATTACCTGTCACGGTGTGAAAATAATACATTTCATAAAAATGTAATTGATCATTTATTTTCGTTCACTTATGCGCAGATGCTAAACACTAACAATACCGTGTTGCTCCGAAGGCAAAGGATGCTGTGAAAGATCGAGCTTAATTTCACTTCCTGCAAAAGCTTTATGATGTGTCAAATCGTGCGTTTGTCCCTCAGCTAAGCTGATAGGAAAGTCGCCCAAAAGCAAATTTTTCACCACTTTGTTTATTGGAACTGTTTCTGCACCCTCTTTGATCCCAGTGTAGTTAGAAGTTACCTAGCAATATCGACGGCTGCTAGCGTCAGCAGGTATACGTCGTCGCAAAAAATAACATATTTCTATTTGAAAAATCCTATACAATTGTGGGATTGTACGCGTTTTATGCAAAAAAAGTGCTACCGACTAAGAGCGTACAATTCGGTGACTCAGTTTCAAGCTGTGTTTTGTGTAGACGGTACTTCATAAATGACTGCTAGCCAAAACAGCGATCTCAAAGATTTATCTACAGCCAAGGACCAGACTGAAGTTTCGCTGGATAGTAAGGAGCCGGTGGTTAAATAAATGAAGTCAAATATTGACATACACTGAGGAAAGCGACAGTTTGCTAAAGTCACTAAAGAATATAACGCAACATTCATCATTGAAGCACATTATTGCGATTATGCCTCTCAACGTAACTGGCCATTATATCATTAGATATTTTAATGGATCGAATCAGGTCTACGTAAAATAGAGCTTCGGGCTACACGATTGTCCTGTCTTCCTGCCACTAGTAACAAAACAAACGTGTGAATATCCCAACGTGTCCATTGAGGAAATCGCGCAGCGCTTCAAAAAAACCCACAGTATTCGGTTACAAATATTCAATGGAAATGTTATAAACATTAGTAGTCAGGTCTCGGCAAACGACTATTTTCAATTTACTCATACAGTAAATGAACAATAAGCCTGAATAAGCCACCAAGTAATGTGTTTTCCGGAAGTATTGCCAGATGGCGCCACCTGCAACAATGCTCGGGCAATATGAATCTGGGTTACTGAACAAAGTTTAAGGTTAAAATATTTAGAAGAGCCGCTCCAAAAGTTCATAGCATAGATCTCAACATAAATATCAAGTAAATTAGTATATAAAGTTTGGCTCAGCTATGTCACGCTTTGGTGTACGAGTGCCTTCGTACCTACTTTAGGCCGACTGAACATAAAGGTGCAGTAAGCGAATACTAAAAGCACGGACCACAAGAAAATTGAAAATGAAAGTATTACATCTACACTACATATATATACATACACCGTTAGCTGAACCGTGAAATACCGCTAAGAGGATCATGAACAGCCCTACTTCGGTCCTCCGTCAAAACCCACAAAGAGCAGGCTTACATCACGGAATGTCAGCCTCGATGTGAAATACTATATGCCATGTTTCTTCCCATCGGTTGTTAGCAATCCGGTCTGTTGCATCATTGGGATATGGACCCATGCCTGTGCCCCTTATTGACAAAGAGATAAGCAAGATGTGCTGTTTGTCGTAATGATTACAGCCGCCGCCGCCGCTACCGGCGTCTAGTTGTTATGGTTATGGCTGCCTCCATCACAATGCAAGTGTTGTCTGATGCGTGAGAGTCAGTATTCTTTGCACCCAATCGCAGTCTCTGCCACTACCGCGCTGCTAAATGGGTTAGGAAAAGCGAATAGAAGTTTATACAAAATTTTTTTTGGCCTTCAGCATGAGTTCAGTTCAGGCTATCACTAGGCTGACGTAGAATATGGCGGCCACTACTTGGCCATCCCGCTCGGTCCTGCCATTTCTCTAAGCCGAGTAGAAAGCGGACGTGACGCGATCATTTAAATCGACGCTAATAAGTTGAGAACTGGCAAATCTAAGTTGACCTTGGTACGCATATTACCAAAAGATTTTACTCACTGCCAGCGACGTGGGAAAATCGTACCCTTGAAGAAATAGAAAAGGCTTGAAGCATGGTGAGAAACGTATCCCCTCCATCAAAGCTCTAGTCTTCTGCATGGAACTGCAGCTACAGTGAAGACTGTCCTATATAGATTTAATCAGCGATATTGTGTTATGCTGTGCTCATGAAAACACGTCACACAAGAGTAAATTTTCCAATAGGTCAATGACACGAATTACACAGTACGTCTGTACGGTTTGTTATTTTTTAAAGAACCCCTTTTATTTTTTTAACGAAGCTTTTCGATGTCAATTATCACATAAGGCAATATGGCTGCGAGCGTTTGAACAAATAGTGTTATGAACTTGATTTAATCTTTAGGATAAGCACTCGGTATGGCCTGGGCCGGTTTGCAAGCCTAAACCGGATGCAGCATCTGTGTACCGTGTGAGATAAAAACGTAGGTACCAGAAGAGTCCGTTAGATTAATTTTTTACTTCAGATGCCATATGGGAACGGTTTTCACGTCGCTTTAACAAAGCATGGTAATGGGGAGAAAATAAAACGAATACTTCCTGAAAAGCTGTCCGCTAAACACTAAAAATATTAAATCAAGAAGAAAACATTTTACAATTCACTTGTAGTTGTTTAATTTAGTAAATGAATAATGTCACAGTAGATTTTTTTGCGAGAGTTCGTGATGCCGGGTATTTAATATAATCTTTACGTTGTGGGGTGATTGTATACGCGCGGAAATGCTTAAAGATAGTTTCTTGCTTAGCTGTTAAGTTGGTTCAATGCATTTTGTCTTCAATTCAACTTTCCCTAAAATAGAAAGGTAGACAGCATATAGAAATATCCCTAATGCTTAACAGGGTAATCGTGGCAAAGTGATATTCTATCCAAAGGACATCACAGTTTGTTGAGAGAAATTAAAAAGTAAACAGAGATGCTTTCTTGACGAAATATTCAACAAGCCAACGATGAACGCCTATCTGGAGATATAAGAAACGGGCTGAAACAATTCCTTTCTTTCCAGGAACCGATATTAAATCTTTACTAGTCATTTGAATTATCGGTTACTGGTGACCGGTTTGGCCGGAGAACGAGATGCAATAATAGAAGGATTTTAGCACTAAAAATTGAGTCGAAAACGTCATCTTATCCATTTTCAATAAAAATATAACTAAATTATCAGAAAATTTAATGATAATAAATGCTATCGTAATATCAACGACGTCCGATTCTGTTACCGACAAATTAGTGAAATAGAAGGCTCAATGCAAATACTTTGATACTAATAATTATTTCACGTTTTCTCATAGATTATCACAGCGTATACGGTGGTGGGCTTGTCTTTAGACGGGGGAACCATTTCGTTATGTCTTACTATTAACTCGACCGTCCTTGTTCCTTCGATGGATAGGCTATTGTACGAACAGCCTATATATATCACTGCATCAGTTTGTAAAGGACTAAGCGAATAACATAAGGAACACTCTTGCCAAAGTTACCTGGTGTCCTCGAAATTTGCTCGTACTTACTTTCCTCTATAGTGACATGGCAACTGGCATCGTCACGCGATCGTTCACTGCGCGGTTGCCTAGTTGTTCTTGTCTTTCTTTGAACCCATTTGCAATAAACGCGTGCGTAATTCCTGCTGCGTGCGTAAATCCGTGCCTTTAGGCACGAATGAGTCTCAGAAGGTTCTACGTCTAGATTCTATAGCACGTTTATCTCCAAACCTAATCGTGGTATACAAGAAAGTTAGGCTAAAAGTCTTATTATTATCCTGTACCTTTTGAATGATTCAGAATAACTCTCGAACAGCCAATGGCCATTCTGTGTGTAACAAGAGGGAGAAACTGTTTCAGAGCACTTCGAATACATAAACAGAGCAAATAGATCCCTTTCAAAGCGCTTGTCCCAATGTAAAGGTATGAACGTTTGACAATCGCAGAAGGATAAGTTGGGTCTATTGGCTGAATCCTGTGTAGGCCTAAATACCTGACCAGGTTCTGTGAAACACGATGTGTGAGGCGCTAATTTAATTAGGTTAGGAAGAAATAAACGAAAACCGTTTTTAATTTCCGTTTGTTGAGTTGAAACTCTGATCTCTTGCTGAAACTGACGAATGTTGAGCGCCTACAAAGGAAATACGGGACCGACGTTAAGGCGACCTATCCAGCCACGCATGAAAAAGCCTTTAAGGTCTTTTAGATAGAGTACGTTATACCACTCTTAGAGCAATGCTCTACGAAATTCTAGCGTTACACGATATGGCGTGATCGACTTCGAACTTTCGTTCACTCCATACATTTTCATTTACAACAAGCACTATTTGTTAAGAAAGGCCAAACCTTAAACGGTTAAAGTGACAAGACAATATGTTTAAAACAAGAGCCGACAAACAAAATAAGTTGAAGAGTATTTGAATATTTTCTCCCAGAGTGAAGAAATATCGTATATGGGCGGTTGTAATATCTGCATCATAAGGGCTTACGATTTGGAGTGTGCCTATTTCAGCAATCGTTGCAAAACATTAGTCAAGCATGCGAATTGAAAACAATAGTCGTAGCAATCTACCAGGCTTTTTAGATTACATTTGAGACTCAATATAACAAACATTGCGGTTAAAAAAGTACACGGTAGCATCACCAATGGCTGAATGCTTCGAGATTTACGTCCGGTACTGCCGTTAAATATTAGTTCAGATAGCTGGCTCCCGGCGAGAAGCGAAGTTGTCTACCCTCGGCTTTGAATCTACGCTACATCATGTGTCCTTAAGTTTATTAGGCAACGGGAACACCGTGACTAAATACTACACTCAAATTCTGTGATTTGCTGAGTTTTTGTTTAGTGTGAGTTAGTAGCTACATTTGGTACATTTCGCTCGCGTATATGGTGGCCAACAATTACGTCGTATGACGAAATGACGAAGAGAGTCAAACCCCTTCGAAGCTTGTTGAAGAACAGCTGGATGGCATGGACAGCATCCATGCTGCTTTTTAATTCGGCTATTATTAGGTTAGTTGTAAATAATATCTGCCATAATTTTATGTCACACAGAGCAGTCTATTGTAGACGAGGACGTAGGCTCATACCTATTAGTGCACTAGGCCACGGGCATGTGCGAACTTCCCTTTAGAGCAACACATCGACCTTCACTCGTCAGATTCCTAATGGCATAGATTTTTGCGCACAAACTATAATTAATAGCATTTCAACTATAAATATCACCGCAAAAGTGACGAGATCTCAAATCGAAGGCGTCTTTCGTATTGCACGAAGCATATTATTAAAACAAACATAGGAAACATTAATTTTTTTTTAGGTTCTGTAGTTTCTAGGCTGATTTCTTAACTTAAGTTTAAGAAAAAAATGCTATGACTCAAATTAACACGAAGATAGGCACACGAGTGTAATTATGACATCGATTATGTGTGGGAAATATGCGTTTGTAGCTAGTTAATAATGTAGCGGTCTCCATTGTTTTTTGTACCCAAGCTTAGACATGCTGATTTCGCATCAAAATAGAACGAGTGATCCTAAATATCATTGTCAATTAGAAGGAACCTTAGTCGTATTGTATCAGTTTTAAAAAGCTTAACAATTCATTGACCCCGCGTCCTGAATGCGGGGGTGCTTTTGCTTGCCTCATGGCAAATACCAGCAGCGCCAGAGAGATAGCGATTAGTTTGTTGGAGCAAACAGGACCCACGCTTCAACAAAAAGATGGGCGGAAAACAAAAATAAAATTAACATTGATTTTATCAGGTCAGGGCGAAAATAATGGTACTTCTTTTATTGTCAATATTCTAATTAGGATCTTCACACGAAGGTACAAGATTATACGCGTGTGAACATTACGAGAGCACATCCGTTTTCGTTGCCCTTTTTCTGTGTCTAATTTATTACGTTTTCTGAAAGCTTTTTCAGCCAGTCATAATAATAATAATAACAATAATGATGCCAAATGCTAAAAGATTCTAAAAGGGATATGATTTTCACAGTCCCGTTCGCGAATCACGTACCTGGCCAAAGGACCATCTCGACAAATCAATAATGAATATCTCGGATGGCTGAGGAGAAAAACAAAATGGCTGAGACTGGTTTTTCAAACAATGTTGAACTATTATAATCTAAACAACGAGATGAATTAGATTCCGAAACAATTATAGCGAGCTACTTGTAATAATTTTTGCTATTTAAAAAAACATCTTGATATGATCAGTTATTTTTCCTAGTTTGTGTCGACGATAATGATGCACTTGGGCCAGGAAACCATCAAAGACATAGGGTCTACATTAGACATTTGCAAGGATCATTTTAAAATGACCGTTCAAGCTAATACCTTTTGCTTTCACAGAAAGTTACCAAACAGCGTAGTGTCAGCCATTTTGCAAGCATTCATCATTTGAAGTTACTAGAAAGGGCAAAAACATCCAATGAGTGGATGCCACAGGCACCGAAAACGGTCTAGACAGTCGCATTACATACATGTATACATATATATATATATGTATATATATATATATACATACACATATATATATATACATGTAAGAAAATTAAACTTAACTGAAAGTTAATGGATAGCGGATTATAACTAATGAAAATGTACATTTCTTTGACCTGCTTGCAACTTAGATAATTGCTAAGAAACAAGCCTGATTCTTATTTTTGGCTGTTTATGTCAAACTAAAATATAGTTCCCTAAGAAAATGGCATAAATAAAAGTCGTAAATCTCTTGCTACTTATTATTATGTGAATTTGAAAGACCAGGCGAATGAAGACATGATTATGATCCGAGTTTCGAAATGACCAGATTTTTGAAATTGTTTTACTTTTATATGAAAATTCTCGCTAGGAACAGGCTTGTTTTCAATAACTTAAATGAAACAGATAAACGACATCGTTTATGTTTGTCCTTAACGTTGACATAATACTATCATCCTGTATAATTTTACACAAAGAAAATATCGTGGATTATGTATTTAAACACGAGTTACTGCTTGTTTAGGTTAGGTTAGACTTAGACGAGACCAACTGAAAGTCGCAGAAAAATGCTGAAAAGCCAAGCGCAAAACGAGCTCTTCTAGCAAACTGTGATACTGAGATAAGTGAAAGCGCTTCGAAAATTATGTGTTGATCATTAATGCCTCACAAGTAAAGGAGGGCACACTGGTGTACAGCGTAACCGGTTCATCGTAATGACGCAATGCACTAAGGGTAAAGCTTGGGGGAGGGCGAACGCGCGTAATTTTTTTAGCTTTTATCAAAACGTTTGTTTCCTTCCTGCGTCGATGTCATATGTTTGCATGTGAATATATGTATTCCATCTTGTGTTTTTGTATCTCTCTACGTGTGTGTGTGTGTTCGTGAGTCGTTATGTTTACGTATCTACTCCATAATCATCCACCTGCTTACCCTCCACTGTTTTGCTGGACCTATCTGGTTGATTTGTTTATCAGTTGTTATAGCCAGGTTCGTTGTGTTCCTTCGCCGCCGATTCCAGCAGCGGCTGCAACGGTTGTAGATCAATGAACTTTTTGGATTTGTTCGTTGCGCCTGCTGCTGCAGCACCAGCGGCAACAGTTACAGTGGCGGGAACGTTGGCCATAACTGTGTTAGGTAGAGTTACGTCCTGTGCGTGATGCCAATTCTGTTGTTGACTCCGAAGCTTTCTTCGTCGCCCGTGCTGTTGATGTTAGGGGCTGCTGCAGCAGCGTTAGCGACAGTGGCATCAGATCCAACGATGGCCGGGCTAGTATGATCGAGCTAGTCCGCGACGTTGTACGTAATCTAGAGTTCGCTGTTGGTCCTCTGGCGTCATGCCAAACACACCAACCATGTGCGGTCGTCCTCTTACTATTCAAATTACGTTGTGGGCACTTGTTTACGCCAGCTTCACTGGCGTTGGCGACGCTGGCTTCGTCGCTGCGACTTGATTGTCGCGCCATAGAGGCGGAGTTCGGTAACCTATAGTTCGATATGTGAACCGCTTCTTCCTTACGCCTACTTCTATTGACTTTGCAATCTCTCTCTCTCCCCTTTCCCTCTTACTCACTCTACCTTTGTTGAATGCGTTCTTCATCTCTCTGGACTATATAGTTGTTTTAGCATCATTTAATTTCCGATGTTATTACCCTCATCACCATCGCCATCACCATCACCGCCTCACACAGCATTCAAGTCAAACTCCACGTTTTGAAGTTTGTTTCCGTAGACACGTCATTATCACATAACATGGGACTTTAAAGTTATAATGGACGACAAAGAAACAGAAATGAAATCTGCAGCCATTGGCCATTCGGTTCATTGTCAGTCAAAGTCCTGTACCTTCCCTCCCTCATTTAGTTCAAAAAAGTGGTCCTTCTACAAAACGAAAAAAAAAACAGGACAGAAATTAGCAAATCTTCTAAGAGAACCAGGGGCAATGATAAAAAAAAAGAAACGATCTTTTCCTAGTATCGTTTGTATCTCAGTTGCACTGACGACGGAATATATCCCACGATTTAAAGATGTCGCTAGCCTATGTAAAAAATTGACAAGCGCAAATTATTGTCAATATAGATAAAGTACAAAAAGGAAGGGGTACGGTGACTGCAGAAACATTAAAAGCAAACAATTGGTGTGTTTTGCCAATCGGAGCAGGGATACTTTGTTTGCTATCACGGAGGAAACGCAGAAGCCGGATGGAAGGATGCAGGACAACGTAAATTGCGCTGATCAGTAACAAACCTTACGTAAACTGTATTACTGCTAAATACTCGTGGGAGCTACGTATCGTACACATACCGTGCATTACACTATACACCAAAGGAAAACTACCGTGCTGCCGGCTGCGTCGCACTAGATGAACGCGACAGGCGGCTTAGTACGCAGGCTGGGTGCAACGATCATGCAGTCACTCACTGTTTTTTCTGAAAAAAGCATCGTCAGATCAACGCGCAGCCATCGATACAGAATTCGAAGGACACTGGCCAGCGATTCGAGGGCCGCGGCTAAATTAGACGCGACGTCACAGCGTGAAACAGACAGGAACACTAGGTAAAGCCGTACACACATACGAGCGTACACGAGGTACAATCCAATACTATGGTAATAGCCAAGTGACGGTGCTTTCTCTGTCCCTGCGCCACATTCTCGCTCATTATCTCTTTTTTTGGTTCTTCGATGATGACCCAGAACGGATGATTCCTTAGAATGATGTACAGATTTGTTTAGTTAGCGTTCAAGTAACGTCGTAGCTGCTATCTATTACCAAATTCACTAATGACGTGCGTTGATTCGCTGATCCCCTTAGCTTTAATGTGTGCCCAATTAACAAAGCGTATTATGCTTAAGATCGTGATCTTTGACTAACGACGACACTACGCTGGGCTACGCACCTGCACTGACAGATTTTCCCAAATCAGGCCTTTGCATTAGAGAATTAAACCAGCTCTGAGCCTTAGTTCTTCCATAACGTGGCTGCCGAATTAATCATTTATGCGTAAAAAGAAAGAAGTTTTATTTCGACACGAACGCGGATTCAGTAAGATCGCTTTTATCACTAGATGCCTACGTTCGCCCTGCTATCTCCTTAGGTGCCTTTCGGTTAGAGACCCAGTTCTTGCAGTAGGATTCACCTTATGGTACGGACAAGCTTTATAGCAAGGCAAAACGTTTGATGAGTATTTGTGTATGGCTATATGAAGTAAAGTGAGCTTCGATTTTAAAAGAGTTTATTAAAAATGTAGGTGAAAAATTGAGTTAACACAGTAAAATCGCCAAAGAAGTAGTAATAACAGAACATATATAAGTTTATCGAAAAATTAATATGTGTTTTCTATATTTTTTTTTTATATTCTAAAAACAGATTTTTTATGGTGAAGGGCATTTTCAATACTATAATGTACATTTTTTCGATGTATTGAAAATTACGCTGGCCAAATTCAAGCACAAAAAGTGTAGAGTCCATACGGTAAAAGGCGATGCCTCCCATCGAAATAGGAGCTACTTTAGCGGTAAAATACAGTCAGTGATTTGCATCCTTTATGGCCTGATATATAATCGTTCTCATACTATCTAAATATACTGAACGTTGCATATGTATCGTTTAAACTAAAACACAGATCTAAAGTTATAGATTTTTTTTTTTGTAATGGAAGGTTATTTTAAGTAAAGAAATATATCTGTAAATTAAAATTTCGTTACTTCTCAGGGTATTTGAAAAACAACGAAGAAGCTCGGTGCGTCGTAAACTAGCCGCGTTGTTCAGCCTAATTATGCATCACTTATTGGTCTTTTTTTAGAGCGCGATGGCCAATACCTAGTGTGTTTAAGTAAACGTATCAGT
>NW_019214974.1:0-37360 GCF_002532875.2 Varroa jacobsoni | reverse complement strand
ATAAAATTCTGATAATCCGGTTGGATTTCTGCTCAGCGCCAAAATTTAATTAAAGGTGACCTGAGTTTCATAAAAATGTGACACCAGAAACAGTCATCCGTAGGCTATAGCTGCTATGTTATAAAGAAGCAAACCGAGCTGATTTCATATTGGACTACTTACATAACTGTACAGCGTTCTATATCTGCATATATAACAGCAATGTATGTACAGACGTCGGTGTGCAACGCTTACGGTAAAAAAGACAAGAGGTCAATAGGTTGGTGCCTCATGTCTACTTAACGAAATAAACACCCTATAATGCTCCCAAGTACATACAGTCGGTGTTGATTACTTCGTATGCTTAAGTTTGGGTTTGTTTCTGAATGACAAACATTTACGGAAGCTTTAGAAAGAAGCTAGAGAATTTTTAATTTTGATCATACTCATGTCATACTTCCGTTTTTTTTAAGTACGTTAAGTTTATAAATGTGCTTCTCCATATAGATATAGCCAAATTGCGTGCATGAATAAGAATGTAAGGGTCTTAGTGAAATACACGTTTTCATCGTCGTTGAATTACTATTCCCAGTATTGTTGTTCTCCCTTCTTGACAATGCATTTCCATATGCCTGAATAGGACTTAATTATGCAGTTATGCCTAATTATGCTACACACTCATTAAATTATACAAGAAAGATGAGCTGTCTTACAAAGCACGAGGTAGGCGTACAGTTATTCAATTGGATAAAATGCTGTTTTTTCAAATCTCTTCCTTACGTTCCCTAACTGCTAAGGGCAGCTTTCGCGAGGTAGACTGTATTGTTTGCTCGTAGAATACTGCGCCGAGTTCCTCGTCGAATTCATTAGGTAACTCATAATGAAATCGTAGCAGAAGGGGGTGAAAGCGGATAATACTAAATTTGGAAAAGTAAGGGACCCTCTTGCAAAAACAGAAGCAGCACAAGGCTAAAATCCAGTTTATGGTAATATGGAAATCTATAGTATTATTATTATTATTATTCAAAACGCATCCTGTAAATGTCCTGAGCACGAATCGACTTGCTTATAAAACTCAATTGAAACCTGCTACAGACTAATTGAATCCTAATTGAAACTTTGACTTTATCATAGCGCATTAATATTTCCTATGTATGAACGTATTTTGGTTCAATCTTCTGTTACTTTTGTGTCGAGTCATCATAGCAACTAGATACGTTGTACAATGTTAATTGTAATATCAGTAACTAACACTTCCGACGTGATTTCCTGCTTTCAAACGTTAAACGATCACGCATTTAATCATTAACGAAAAAAGGAATAAACATATGTTACTCAAACTTTACCGCTACGGTGAAGCTAGCAACTTGTCTTCTCAATGAATATTAAAATGACGGTTAACTTAACAATGATCTTCCACCCTGATTGCATAAACAATCACCAGCCCAGCTAACAAAAGCGGATTCTTATTTAATCCACTCCAACCCCAAGCAGTGATAAACATTTACACAGTTTAACTGAGGTGATTCGATCATGAAATTAAAACGTAGTTCACCGGCACTTTTTATCCCACGTCCACCCTCAATGAAACAAGCTCACGTACACATGCCCAATCAGCACGTAACGATCGATAATACTCGATGTACGTACATGTTCGAATCATTTGTCAGGGTAATACGGTACGTATATTCAATTGTATTATGTCATAAGCAAAGTATATTGTGCACTCTAACTGATATCCAATGCAAAACCTTGTGGACCTGCAACGCGTAAACGTTTCACTGTTGGACAAGAGCAGGTTTGATCATAGAGTACGCCTAACTCCAAGTAGTTTATTGACTGTCTCCCTCTGTCTCAAACGATTCGCTTGCTTGCTGTCCTCTACCATCGTTGTGATACATCACCGTCAGGCCACCACCCTGTGTTGTTTATATAATTTCGACATTTCAAAGTGCATCGGTTGCAAAGAAGGATCACAGGCGTTGTTAGAGGAAGCACAAAGTAGATTCGAGCGAACCACTGTGGTGGCGTTGCCTGCTTTAGGCATCCACGCTGACGCCACGTTAACACTAGAACGCTTTCGTCAGGTACCACGGCGGCAGAAGGAAGGACAGTAGCTCAAGCGGTTCAGATCGATGGCACGCAGCACCGATGGTTTTCAAGAGGGGTCCGGCAAGAAACGATTTCACCTCGTCGTCCGTCGAGACCGGTTTGTTCATCGAAGCAAATAGCGCGGCTTGAATAACCGATCAAGAGTGTATCTTTAATTAGATTAAGTAAGGAATAATGGTATAGGATTTTGTGCTGAGTTTTACACTTGTTTAGAATGAACAACAGAGATTAACAATAGAATAGTGTCCGTACAAAAGATATCTTCTTATAGCGGTATTATGTTATGGTATTATGTAACTTCGTTACGAAGATTTAAATGGGCTTTCTCTAGTATCAGCTTATCTGTATTCCAGCATAAAGTCGATTTTGTCATCGGACTATATGTAAAAAGGAGGTTTTTGACTGCCATCATCACATGGCATCTACCGCTGATCGATGATCATAACTATTTAGTTCGACAGCTTATCGTATGACCCTGTTTTAACCCCACGATGTCGAGCGTTTACCGAAATCGTTAAACAGGAACCCTAGGCGAAATTTTTAAGGCTGTCATAAAGCCTCCCCAGACCAAATATAAACTGATTTAGTTTCTTGTTAGTATACCTTTCCGAGGGTTACTTAGTGTATCATTTTACAAACAATTCAGGCCGGATAAATTGTAGTAGTAAACTGCATAGTAAAATCTATGCGACAACTCAAACGGAAGGAAACAAGTTTCGGATGTCACGAGATTGCAGTATATTCATTTAGCACGAGCCTCAAGGTGTAAGCGAGATTACCTATCGTAGATTGCCTTTTTGTCTACTTGCAGAACTTCTATTGATACCCATTCGATTTGCTCCTCAATTGGATAATTATTTGGATAATCTACAACCCGCCTCGTAAGTGAAGACGGTAATAGGCCACCAAGACGAACTGTAACTAATCTAACGTATCTTAGGCACTCAAAAGGACCTGGCCTATATTTACTTGCGGCTCGTACCCCGTGCGCATGTTTACACACTTTGTAGATTACACTTAGTAGGTGGTGGCAGGCTCATTGTAGATTGTTCTTATGTTTATAATAATAGAACCGTTCGTTATTGTCAGCCCTTGGCGAACACATCGGTGCTGTCCTCGAAACAGTGTCTCACTGTTCACCGGCAACGAAAGAAGCCTTAGTGTGCGCACTTTAGAGGAAAACTTCTCGCGGTTTTCTCGAAGCCAACTTAATGACGGGCCACAGAAGATCAAGAAAAACTCTTTCGAACCAGTCCGACCGACTTGCTATTGAAGCAGCTGGCCAAAAGCAGGCCATTGGATAGACAACGATTAGCTATTGTAAACCTAAAGGATAGATGACGAAACTATAGGTGTCCGCGTTGCTCAAAAGTCGAGGACTGTCAGGCGCACGTCGTCAAAAGAAGGAACTGGCGTGCGTTGTGTTATTTTAGAAGAGCGACAGATGAGGGTTGGTCAAGGACCGCTAAAGCCCCTAGTCCCTATGATACCTTATGAAGGGCAGTAGGTCATCATTGAACTATTAGAGAAGTGTACCAAACGTGTAGTAGGAAAGCTGCCCGTCGGGTCTATGGTGAAGGGCAGAACGACAGTCCTCACTGCACCCCTCAACGCTACTCCTGCAAAACTGCCTTGGCTCGCAGGAGAGGCTGGCCTCTCATCTGTCGCCAAAGTACAAATGACTGTTGGCCACCTTCAAAGCGACCAGAGCCACACTATGCTGGGCAGAACGGGGCCAGGACCAGCTTGAACCAGAGTCCCAGTTCAGCCGGGTAACTACAGCGACTGCTGGTTGTGCAGACTTTTGAAAACTTTTTTCCATTCCTCGGCCATCTGTGAGTACCTGCACCAGGCCGTAAGAAGCTATAAGTATGGCTGTTTTACTAATACTCCGGTTGCAGCAGAACCGTACAACCATGCCCACGGGTGAAACTAGACAAGAAGATTTGATCTACGTGTGAGCAAAAGTTTGACTTCTGCGAGCCCTGTCTCAGCAGGAACTGAAAGGAAAAAAGTCGTGCACACGTCGGAAGTGGATTCGCAGACTGAAGCAGCGGCTTGACGCAACGATGCTTCGAAAGTGGGCTACTCTTTACATAGGTATTGATGTATTGGAAAAAACTGGTAGACGGAGCGGCGATAAAAATTAAAGACGCTGGTGAAAATATTAGCGCCCGTAGGCGAAGAACATGTAGCTATAACGCCTAGAGTAATGTGAAGAGATTAATGGAAGGTTAAATAAATATAGGTGTGAAGAATTGTACAGTAGAAAGCCAGTGCACCGTCTTCTACTATTTGTAAGTGACTGTGGTTCATTGCTTTAAAGTTGAATACCCTTGTAGGATAGCAGATAGCGGTAAGAATGCACCTCGTTTGTAGCTTCAGCCTAGCTTGATCGAAACGAAAATGTCTCTTTATAATGTTTGTATATTATTATAGAAAGGCGGTATTTTATGTATCCAGGCCCGTCTGTAATGTTTTTACGGTGAATTACATATTTATACTTTTTTTTTTTCCTATTTATATTATTATTCTGTACTATTGAGATAAGTAGCGTTTTGATCGATTAACATGCTGCAAAATGATTCGAGTAAGCTTTCCAAGCATTCGTGAATCAGAATGGGATGCATTTTAGTTTATTTAATTCTAGAAAAAAATAACTATAACTTGTTATATATTTGGTACTAGAAAATAACTAAATAGGGAATAAGCCAAACGGTCCATTGTCACCGAATATAGGATACATAACCTAAATATGACGCTCCTTAATACAAGACAGGACATCTATAGTACTGCCTAAACGACCGTATCACTGTCTATTTCTCTCAGACAGAATAATAAATGAGAAGAAACTAAATTAATATAAACTTATCCGCGGATAAAATCAGGATAGATTTTTGCGCTTATAGCATTTGACCACGTAAGGCTCGCCCAACGGATTGACGTCGTGTCATCCTGCTAGGAACATGATTATGCAAATGAGATATTGCTCCACATTCATATATCTAGCATCAAGTGAAGTTCCTTACCGATGGCCTCGTTGTGAAAAACTACTGCGGTCTCTTGGCCACGTTCGTATTCTGTATCGGCTCGTTATGGGCATCTGGCACGAAGCAACCGATAGCAGACAATCTGCAGTACTCGCTGTTTTGGTCCTGCAGTATCTCCGGCACTAAAGGATGCCTTTACCAGTTATGGTCTTGTTAGTCAGTTAGTCTATGTTGACAGGGTTACTGCGGCGATACAGAGATTTTTTGAAATAGAACGGCTTAAACAGGCCAAAAAGTGCCTCTGCTTTCGTTGTATGCACACACAGCATGCCCAGCTATAGCGGAGTCGTAACACGAAAAAGCTACAATGCAACGACATCCATTGGAAATTCGTCGAATATACTATAGACAGGAATCGTGGTCATGCGTAGCCGTATATCCGAAATATATATCAGAAATAGCCGTATACCAGCGACAATAATCTGCCGAGTGGACGACGATATGAAAAGTAACGAAAACGCGAGACGTTGAGAGAAAAAAATACGTGAATTCGAATTCGTAAGTTTCTTAACTTTACGACGTCTATCGTTGATCAAAGCCAGTGACAATTCGAACAACGACGGACGAGCACTGCACAAACAGTCAAGCAATGGGAAATCAAATATAGATTTGTTAGAATGAAATTTTTTTTTAGAATGTTCTTTTATTATACCTGCAGTGTCGCTTCACTGGTTTCATGGCCCGTTAGCTAGTTGTTGAGCAGGGTTAACATGGTTTCTTTATGTGCGCCACTGTAGATTTTGACAATATGAAATGATATTAGTTTCGTTAGGTAGACCGGCTATATGTATTCGGCCGACCGATTTTGTATAGGACACATTTTTCGTGTGTAAATTAGGAGACAGGGTAAAAGAAGAAGGTATGTTTTTCCTTACGCTATTTCTATGGCAGCGTCTACATATGTATGTACGTATGTGTATAATATATAGCTTATTGCAAATAAATTGTGGCAGGTTTTCTGTTTATCCTAGCAGACTTCGTTTATCAGCTATATTTGGTACTCGAAAACGCCAGTTTTTTTTGGACGAAACCGCAAACTATCTTCTCCTCACTACGGCGCAGGCAGGAGGCTTCCCACAATGTTTCATGTTAGACAAGCACTCCTCTAAGGTAAGAAAATCCGTTACTTGCTTATCTGAAATCGACGATTAAGGTTGAGCGCGTCTGCTAAATAGGTAGGTGAAAGTTTGTACATGCCATAATAGAAAATCAGGAGTAACTTCGCATCTACTTTTTTATAAGGAAATTACGAATTGTTCACGGAGATTCCAGGTACAAGTTGTATGCGCCAACCAAAAAGATTTGATCGGCGTCATCGAAATGTGTCGTTTAGAATGATAGCGGAAGCCTTCAGGCAAGCACACGAGCACGAAGCAGAACGAGAATCAAACTACAGGCAATTAGGACGGGTCTGGCTGGCTGAAATAAGTACTTACGGCCGCCTTGCAGCCCAGGTCTAAGTCTATATACTAAATATATTTAGTGACCTTGTCAACTCGTTACACACTACCGATACTAAGGCTTTCAAAAGCGGCATAAGCGCGTTATGATTTAAAGTTGCGAATGGTTTAAGCCCCAAATTGGGAAAATCTCAAAATAAATGGTAGCTGCTTTAATTAAATGCGCCTGCAGGGATGTTTCCGTAGTCGTATGTAAAAATGTTTTAGCCCAATGTCTGTTTATATATAAAAGCTAAGCGATTTTGCGCCAGGTCATCACGACCATTTTACATCACTTTGACGCAAATCAATATTGGATCTGCTGTGACCCTCTAAGCTGCCTACAGTTAAACGGTTTTCTTTTTAAGAAAAGAAATCAATGCACTGACGCATTTAGCTGAGGCCAAATGGCACGTGGACACTTCGTATAAAATCGGACTCAACCGAAGGCTGAACTTAGTTCCGCTGAAACTATTACTGGTTAATACGTCCCCCTCCTCACACTTCACCTTCTGCAACCTCATTGAACAGTACTATGGTTAAATAAGTGCCTCGATGCCTACGGATCAATTGACCGTGGCCGCCTCACTATAATTAAAGTATTCTATGTAACTAAAGTCCCCGTGATAGCCCAGTGGGTAAGGTATTCACCCTAATATTAGGGATACGTTGCATTCTAGGTTCTAACGCGGGCATAGCATACCTCGTTTCGTGCTTGGGGGCAGCCGTGGCGATACCGTACGTAAAACTCGTCACGTGGAGAGACGTACCTCATCTATAAATGCTTGAAAGTCTCCATTTGTTAAAGAAAATCTACTTATATCACAGAATTCATTGAATTGTTTACTAATGTATTCAAGCAAAAATTTCTAAAATTTAAAACTAGATAACTAAAACAGCCGCAAAAACTGCTGCAGATTTATTATGATACGAATAAAGTTATTTTTGCTTTACGAAATAAGAAATTTTTGCTACATCATCTAGTACATTTAGCTAGCTAAGTGGACGAAGCAAAAAAGTACAGGATACAGAATTTTATCATTGTCACTTTTCTCACCCATTTTAACAGGAACCTTACAACCTCGCTGACAACCTTTCCGACAACACACGACTGAGCTGAGCCAGCCAGCCAGCCAGCCACCCAAAATTGTGCTGCAAACTAAAATACCTTAGCTACAAATTATTTAGGAAGCTATACGTACAATTGTTAGGAAACGCTAAATCCAGACCGAACAATTTGCTTCCTTATAGCAATTATCGGCGCGAAATCATACAACATACTTTTGCATCATATATGGCCATTAAACATAGATCCAAATGGCTGTTTTCCAGCACGGAGCAAAAAAACACGTACTCACGCCGAGATTCAAATTTAAACCATAAGACCGTAAGTACAATCGGAAAATACGTTATTAGCGCACAATGATGACGACGAGAACTTTGAAGTTAGGCACGTTGTTGAAAACGAACGTGTGTCGTTAACAATATAAGTTACTGGCTGGTGTCGAACAATTTCTGCTATTAGCTTGGTTCACTCAAGCAAATCGATTGATGGCCATTACGCTTTCGATTAACGGTGTTCAAGAACATCGCGCGTATTTTGCCCCCTTTTCTGCTTCGACAAACAACATCTTATACTCTTCGTTGTTATGTTAATTGAACTTCATAGGAAAATAATTTCGAGGCAGTGTTTCTCACGTGGGTTTGTTTGTATCGCCTGTGCGGTTTTTTCTTTACTTGTTACTTTAGTTGTGACATTTTCTTCAATGTCCGACGGCGCTAACAGGTTTTTGCTCTAGACCTGGCTGCCGATTTGAGATAAGCTCAACGACTCAATAATAACGCACAATTACCATTTGGCATCCTATTGACGCATATTGCCTTTGGAGAATTGGTGTTATGATATTGTATGTAAGTAAGATAACACATTTATTGCGTGAATTTCTCGTGTCTGCATTTCCTTCCTTAGTGTTAAGGCAAGCACCAGCGCCAGATATAAACCAAATTGAAGCCACGTAGTATTCAAGCGTAAATAAGTTTCCAGGACACAGTTTAGCTGTATGCACACGCACTCTCGTACGTAAGGCAGCAGGCTTATACGTGTTATAGCAGCGACGAATGACGCTATAGGAACGCGCATGGAAATTATTACGTTCATTATACGCATTGCATACGTGCATCAGTTCATGCACGTGTGATTACATAGCTACGCAATCGTGCAATAATTATAATAATGCTGCATCTCGAGCTCTTACAGCGTTGCACAGACGAACGGTCCCATCGCAGAGGCTTTGGGCCGTCGCCCGCAGTCCCGTCAATAAAAGTTCCTCTGCCGCTTCGGCTATTCAGCTTAAACACATCTATATATTTTATCCAATTATAAGATCAGACAGAGCGATCCATTCTGTTAGGTGGATAAAGTCAAGCTACTGGTGATATAAACTGAGTATACCCGCAAAAAGCTCACGTTTAATTAGGAGTGTAACACATTATAATTTGTATGCTTAATCATACTTGGTGGACGTGTGAAGCTATGCTTTGTTTAGAAAAAGGCATCTGCACTTTAGGGGCAGGCGAATGTGCGAGACTTGACGAGCGATGCACGTCTGTAAGTGGACGGCAATGCTGTCCTTTTTATTGCTCCGTGAACCTTTTTGAGAGGGGGAAAAGAGATTACGTTCTAAGAAGGAACAAACTCTTATAATTACACTTATTTCTAAGAAAGATCGTACGTACCTTACGGCCCGTGTACCAGTTTTAGAGCACCCAGCTTTCGATCCGTCGCACTAATCCCATGTATACGTACATAAGATGCGTATCGCTTTACATTAGTTACCAGTGTAAGCTCCTAATACAATTTGTTCGAAATAACAAAAAAAAAGCGAACACGATTTAGCAATTTTCCAAAGGAAAATAGCCACCAATCGTCTGAACGCCTGAAAATTGCCCTTTGTTAATGGATCGCGCTAGAGGCTATGCGAACCTATTAGCCGGCAGCGTGACACAATATCCGTGTCGTGGCAACTTCCACGTCGACTTTGTGGGGCGGAAAGTAAATCAGTACTTGCACCATCTTCACAGTGTACTTGATTGCAGTCTATCTAATGAACAATCGAGCCAACGAATATATTAGCTATCCTCTAACTATTTCCGAAGCTAGCAATTCACTAGTGATGCGCAAAAGGCGGACGGCAAGGTACGGTCGAAGAATGGAGTCTCGTGGCCCTCTATATATAAAAAATTAGCGAACTTTCTTTCCGTGCTCATTGGGGAGATTTTACTGAAAACAAAAAAATGCTAATGACAATATTGCTATGCGATAATGGCTCCGTAATGGAAGCATGCACTATCAGAACTAAAAACTTACCTTCTTACTAGATATATCTTCTCTCTCTCAGCAGAAAAAATAAAACAGAAATAGAATCTTATGACTGTTAAAGAACTATGGAAACCATGGGCAGCGTATGCTGCCGACTGGAGCAAACGCGACTGGTGTTCAGCGGTCGACGTACAAAATGCCCACGAGGCACTTGAAGACGCCTCTAAGCGTCCCTATTTCGACAGCAGGCATTGTGTATGATGTAAAGCAGAGTGCTGAATAGCCCGTATGTTTGGGTATATGTGTTATTATTGATTCTAAAGCAGCAGTAACATGAGTCCATCAATAATATTAGCTTACAGTTTTTCCCCTACAGGTGTTATAGAGTAACTAAGCTAATTGAAGAAATTTTTCGAAGCAATTAAAAGACGGCAATGTCGAAAACCGGCTACAAGAGACCTTTTCGTCTCATCTTGATCAAGTTTTAACTTTATGTTAACAATATAATCTGTATGGGCCGTAAGCATTGAAACGAAACAGTTTGCCCTGGTGCGCTGCGCAGGTGACACAGGCTAGTTGTGTTTCTATGGATTAACCTTACCTATGGATTAATGGTGGAACCTTTGACCAAACAAGCGTGATGAAAAATGGGGCATTTGAAAATCATCAAGGATCCATTCGAATCTACTCCTAGCACGTTAACACGTTTCCCAGAAATGTCCAGGTGACAAAAAGTTCATTGGCCATTTTTCATTGCCGGCTAGAGCTTATATAACTGCACGCGACTATATTTCTTCGAAGATTTCCAAAAATGCTTTTGTTTGGCTATGCAGAAGCGGATATGTATAGGGATCGGCATACGTCCATATGATATGGATAGATGGGGACAACTGCGCTCTCATTGGCTCAGATCGACATTGCCCTACAGTGCAGAACATTCTTGACCAAAATCGCGACCGTCATTTGGCAATTCGATGGTTGGTACTTGAGGCGTCCATCGGAATTATAGGTCCTGAAAAGAAGGCTGCATGTCAATGCGCTGATCACAGACGTTGCGATGAAGATGCCCAGACATTACGCTCGGGTAAATAGTCACCGATTGTTGTCTAGGTAATATGCATGTTTAAGTAGCTGATTATGATAATGGTGATCATTTTTTCAGTGGGTAACGTTGTAAACAAGATGGTGTGCATCTTTAGAAGCGTTTACGTTTCGAACCATAGCGCCGAGCAATAATAATGACCACTTTGACCCGTAACTAGGCTCAGTAGGAGCAAACAAGAGAGCCCGCAGTGGTGAACAAGGCTTAATACGCGTGACGTTGAAGACTGTGTCCAATATAAGGCTCATAGAGACGTGCTTGGTCTGATGAGACGCTTATATTAAATATTATAAGGCGGCTCGCTTCGTGTACTACACACATAGTCAATATTCTGGGAGTTCTCATAAATTCGCTTTGGAACGTAACAGGCATTGTTCCGCCTCCAATTCAGCCACTGACGGTCGTTTTCATGTAAAGCCCCTCTGCAACGCCTTATTTCGTTGGCTTTCCTTGCTTTAAGTATAATACCATATTCAATGAGAATTTCTAAAAGATGTGTATCATAAAGTATTATCGTTGTACCAAAAACGTAGCGGCAGAGAACGCAAGAAGGCCGTTCTCCGCTATGTAAGGGAAGTTACCACAATGAAAGTCAAAACTTATGCAGACAGACTAAAAAGTGTTCCTGACCCCAGTCGACCATGACTGTACTTTCTACACGAAATCAAGAATATACAAATTATACGTGTGTACCTTTAACGCGGTACCTTGTACAGTTAAGCCTCTGGCCGAAGGAGACAGGGGATCGCTGTTCTAAGATTTGCCATCGATACATACTATACAACCTGAGTGAATAAAAGTACATACTGTAAAATACTAACGGAGTCTGCCCACCCACTTTTTGCTGTGTGATCAATCCTTATGCTGTTTTTAATTGATCACGTATTTCGGAAACAACGGGTTCAACTGCATTATTATGGACATGAGTAACATGGTCATTTTGTCACATCCTTACGTATATTTATAAACAGCAACTGGCCTTCAAGTAAGCCAACGAGATCAGACCAAATAGCCGTTGCTATCGAAGGATTTCACTTAAATAAATTTCTATAAAGAGGGCAGTTGTGCGCGGATGTATTGGAGAGACAGTGTTGTCGTATGGTATATGAGAAAATCAGTACCAATAACGAACATCGCCTCGGTATCCTGCATCTCTCAGCGTTATAAATAATAAAAGGTAATAGCTTCGAGCGTTACTAAGTTGTCTATCCCGTGAAATAATGAGCACGTTTAAGTATAGTGATAAAACGGTAGTAATAAAAATCATCATCTGTTTTATTTTTTTGCGTAGAAGTAATTATCAGCATACGTATTCCCGTCTACGTTTCACTTGGAGGTCTATTTTTACTATGTGACGAGCAGACTACTGACAGATTTTGGAGAGAAGAGTTTAATAGCATATTGATATGAACGTGGATAAGCAATCATCATGCTTCCATTCGAGCTTACCTGGAAGAAAGATTCTTCCGTCGACGGTATTGCGCCGGCCGAACGATTGTGACTATTATAAATGCCTGATTCCGTTCTCAAGGTCGTCGAAGTACAACAACCGATAGGGCGCGGATTACTCGAGAATGACTCAATCTTGAGATACGAACCATAATTGTATGTAAATTAGAGTTTGTGCTATTTCTTTTTTTATCTATGTATGCACTCATTACCTACAGAATGTCTGATCTCCTTAATGGAGTTCGCAGTGCAATTGCAGAATATGGCTGCAGAGATAACATTTATTGTTCATCGTCGGCGTCTACTCTGGGCCTGTTTTCCCTGAATTACCATTATGCAGCAGTACACCTTGTGTAACGCCAACACTCGCAATCTGAAGTCACCGACTGGTCCTCGGAATCAATCTTATAGAAAAGTAGGCATGGAGTTTCTAACTGGTGATCGAAGCTCCTTCTTTACCTTAAACATAATGATCGCCCCGTCCACAGCGAAATCGATATATAAAAAAAAACTAGAATTTACATTAAAACGTAAAAGCGGGTATCTTTCGAACGAATGGGCACTTTTTATTACTAAAGACTGACACCAAAAGTTCGAGCCACGAAAAAACCACAGGGAAAAATAATTCAACTACAGCCTTAACCTTTGTCTCCGTTCAAATACAACGAGCGAACGGTATGAAAGTACGTGCCGCCACACCTTCATGGCTATCCATAACGTTAACGACAACACTGCCTAAATCGTTGATCATTCCCTTACAAAATGCGTTCATTCGCATGACCTACTGCAGCCATAAAATTGAACGCAGGATTTTGACAATAGCCTTGGCGCCCTTGTCGCTTTCCTTACGCCATCCTGGCTACCTTGACAGCGCCAAAAACGAGCGGTTACTGCGTGGTAGGTACTAGCCACGATGAAGGCATTTTATCAGTGACCAGCACAAAATCTGTACATCCTTTGTCTGATAAAGGGCCAACTGCGTCCTGCTCCTGGTAGATTCCTGTTAAATAAGAGCTAACGACAGTTCAGCTTTCAGACGCATTGCGAATACTCAACGGCAGCAAGGAAATTAAGCGGGAACGACGATCCAGCCGAAATCAAGTCCCAGAAATAGAATAACTGCTATTTAATGTCGTCAAGCGATGACTATTTCAATCGGTTAACACGTGAAGGTGCCATACAATTTTCAGTGAGATTCTCCTATACAACTAAAGGCCAATTAACACAAACGAAAATAGCTTTCGTCCTCATCATTTGGTGCCGTATTGTAAGGTGACAGTTATGATGGTTATTCCCAGCCTTTATGGCTATCATTTCACTAACCCATGTCAGCGAAATCCATAAGTGGTGCTATTTTTTTTTCATTTTGATTTTACATGTGCACATGTTTACCCCATGTCACATGAAGGGAGCTTAAATTTTTGATAATTTTGATTAATGTACGTCTTCTACTATTCTCGTTGCCCTTGAGAATTTTCCTAATCATTTTGGTAAAATTCATGGTGTAAACACTTGAAAAATTGGCTAGAAGTACCGTGCTAATCAGACTGTCCCCAAAAAAACCCAATTCTACATTTCATGGGCCTTTTTGCAGAAAAACAAAATAGCTAACCGAGCTTTGAAGTCCTCACTTTGAGAATTTTGCCGTATCGAAAATACCAAAATAACTTGCGGTTTTATTATTATTCTATAATATGCTAATAAAGTAAGCTAAATAATTAAAAATATTTTATATATTGGTCATACTGTTATATATTACAGCGTAAGAGTTTTACAAACGATGTGAGCGCTCAAAAGATCATCACTCCTTAATCATCTCGCCTGGCAAGCAACATTGCTAATATAAACTTTTAACAAAGTTTTGTCGTCCAAAGATGGTGTTTCTTCACCCTTCAATCGACGTGTGTCTCTTATGTGGAACGTAGAACAAGGATTCGGACTACGGCGAAGACCAGCCGTTGGGTAGCACTAGTAGTAAATGCTATAAATGCTCTCGCTCGTAAAATAGGAAGGGAATTCCGCTAGCCTTTACGGCATCTTAAGTCTTCGCATCGGAAACGGCCACAGCCGAGTACCCGTTCCTCAACGCCGATAATACTATTCGCGTACAGTGTCTGTGTATACAGGGACTGTTATTAGGCCTTGTTACAGCAGTCCAACCGACCAAATGCGGAATAGAACGTTGCGGAGATGGAGGTTAGTCTTTTACGCCAATAGATGTTTTATGATGAAGCCTTTACCAACCTGAAATAAAGCATTGAATTGAACAGGTTCAGGAGTCTTAAAGACATTTGGCAAGAAATTAATGACGCGGCTACAGTTGCGACAGCTTCCGACGAGCGCTGGAGTGTCGCCTACCCGAAACTATAAAAGCACTAAGAGTTCGCTCAAGAATAGTTATATAGAACCAAAAGTGCCCCTAGCTATGGTATATTGTATGTAGGCATTCAGCTGGTCAAAGCAACCTTTATTAGCAATCCATATTGTGCTAGCGTATGCCTCATGACTCCACGAATAGAACAGGCGTTTGTTTTGAGAAAACTCAGTATTGCTCATTCTGGGTAATTAATATGGACTTAGGATGAACATTGACGACCATTCATGTTCATGGAAAAGTAGCTTTTTTATGCATTAAGAGAAGATAGCGGTGACGATATATTATACCACTATAATGATGAGTTCGTAGTATCTTTGCAGCTTATTCTCCAGGTGGTTCCTGAGAATATACACAATTTAATGGATCCATGCAATGATTCCTGACATCTCAGCTCGGCCACAACTGATTGGACCGGTTACATTCTCTATTTCGTCAAGGTAGATCCGTTTTCGCTTATCGAATGGATTCCTTTTTCACGTACTTGAATTTGTTCCCTACGGTATATTCCTATCACAAATGATACAATATTGATTACTGCTAGTATCTGCAATATTACCACACGTTTGTGTTCTTCCATTGCGCTATGCACATTCATTGTTAACTATTATACGAGCAGCCAAAAGGGAAGTCGTCGTTGCTTCATTGATTCGTTGCGGCACAAAGGACGTCAGTACTGCCATGATACGGCCTCGGCCGTTCTGCCTTTCCATCTTTCTATTATAAGGGGCCCAACGAGTAGATATGACAGGAGACCTCCTCATTAGCGGTGGAGTTCGAGGTTGAAGGCAGCTATTGCATGGTGTCTGCCTCCTGAAGTTGCATTGACAACCTCAGGAAAAAGATTGAAGGGGAACCAGATCGGGCCGCTACATGCATTGTAGTAAGTCCAAGGTAACGTTCGACGAGAGCTATTCGGAACCTGACGCTACTGAGTTGTCATCGTTAGCGAAGTCCGCTAGTACCGCTGTATACTGGAAAGCAGGGGGGAAAGAATCCCCCCAACAACGCTCCATTACCTAGATACGAAGTTAGATGAGCTAGTATGCTCAGCGTAGAAGTGTAGTGGTTTGAGGATATACGTGTTTTGGGCAGGTTGACTGCATTCATAGATGTGGAGAAATATGTGGAAGACGGGAGAGCGTTGAAGGTTCTTGTGGTCGGAGAGTGGGGGGTGTGTTGCGTGGGGCATTCATTCAACAGACAGAGTGTCTACCACGAATGTCTGTATCTCCCCGTAGACGTGGCTACGACGCCGTTGTCATTCAAGACGAGTGTGTCCGCAAGATGGCAATATGAGAAAAGCAGGAAATTGCTTGTTTGCTTGGCTGGCTGTTTTGTATAAAGCTGGCGTAAGGATCTCACGGCCTGCTACTTCCATCCTTTAGTAGATCTAGAAAATATCCTACTCTGCAATGAAAGGTCTTGCGGTAATTAGAATACTCATAAAGGTTATTGATAAATATATAACCCAAGTAAATATATGAATAGTAAAAAAAAAACGATAAATCACAAGCTGCATCAGTACTTGAATAACTGTGGAATTGTATCTCAGCAAAAACTAGAAAATGTTTATTATGAATAATTCTCTACATGATCCAAATTGCTTTTGAACACGCTCGAATCCATCTGCTATTCATTTTCTAGTAGCTCTCTAGGATCACTCGCGGCCTCTAGCACATTTACTTCATAATACAGCGAAGCGCATAGCCCCTCAGTAATTACAGGGACCCGCGCTTCGACCGAAATAAACAGAGCCATAAAGAAATAACGCAGTTGATGCCTTTAGGCTATAACGCATCATTTTTATATATGTTCACTCATCCCAAAAAACCGCAGTGAGCGAGTTTCAGCTTCCTCCAAGGACAATTTGTCTATTTGTGACTATGGCTCCTGCTACCTATAAGGATATCCCTTTACGGATTAGTCCTGCCATCTTTAAGCGCTTAGCTTGGCGGCAGGTGCTTTTAATCAGACAATTGCATTAGGAGTCCGTAAGTAGACAACGTGATAGTCAGGGTCTTCACGACTTTGTCTGAAACCCCTCCTTCAATACGAGTATCACTATACACAGTCAATTCTGCTCCTTAATAAAATAGGACAAATATGAAAATTAGGCCCATTGAAAGATCCCAGATGGCGCAGTTTTTATGGTGTTTCTATTCGCTCGTCCTTTCTATTGGGCCTTCAGAAATAAATGAAGATTTGCTTTCAGTCGACTAGCTCAGGGTGCTGGGGAATACGTCTGATTCAAGGCAATACGTTGCAGTGATACATTCATTTTGGCGCGTGCGACCTGATAAAGTCTGATCGGTCGCTTTGTTGATAACGGATTGGACAACACTAGGAAAGCCACTGCATTAGATATCTTTGCTACCACGACGTTGGCGTTTCAGATTCTTCAACCAAGAACAATTGAGGTCTGTCTCAGAAGAGTATCATTTCTCCTACTTATGCATCTATTATAACCACCATTCGTTGCGGCCACAATTGGACGTGAAAAAAATTTACTAGTCTTAGTCAAAATGTTTCTTTAGTCCGTTATAAACGTTTTTAACAGTAATCATGATAAGCTACACTGATAATGCATAAACTCGCTGCAGTATCGCATAAATATGCTATATACAAAGTGATTAAACGTAATCAAAGTTTAAGCTTATAGCAAGCCAAATATGTAAAATGTTAAAACGGTTAAAATATCCAAAAAAGTACCTAGTCTAAAACCTATTGAGGCTCGTTTTTAACCTTTTTTTTAGATGCATGAAAACTGGCAATCCATATGCACAATCGCTTTCGGGCAAAAACGAAGTTTCCAATTTTGGTGGTAGGTTCGTCCAGCCCAAAGAGATTAGCTAACACGCCATTCTCGCTCAAATCCCGAAAACGATACATTGTTTTCTGCCATGATGAGTTTGTTGTTTTATTTTAGAAAAAAAGAAACACGTACCCCTTAGTATCGAAAATGACGTATAAACACATGCCCGTCATGTCAAACAGCCCGCCAAAGGTTGTCCCCATTTAAGCACCACACTTTGCATATATATATATTTTCGTGGTAAGTTGCGAAATATCTTTTATGTATTTACTATTAATAGCAACACATGTTGCCACTACTCAAAACAGATTATGCACACATATGTGACGAGATGTATATATTGCCATATTACTGCGTCCTTATGGGTTTTCGCGTAAGGTACCTACTCCGTTTTCAAATTGGTCACTTTCTGTAGAATCTAGCGGCTGCACCTAGCTCACGTAAGCTAGATTTAAGGGAAGACCTATTATGCATTGTGCGCTGTCCTCAAGGAAGGAGGATGGCAAGCTCAAGAGCAAGAGCAGCAGAAGTAAAACAAGTTGCAACAAATAATACTATTTCTCTGCCTAATCTTGATGGTCAGTCACCCAGTCACTAATTCATCTTGCGATATAAGCCCGACTTTCACGACTTTAATTTCCTCTTCACCGATCTCTTTTTGCGTTGTCAAAAGCTTCTTGGTCTCCTTGCGCTAGTCTTCAATGCATCTTGCAGGGTCGCCGCTATTGTCCACGATGCCACATTTGTTTCGAGGTCGCTTGACGATCTGTTCGTCTTTTTCTATTCCCGTCGTTCCTTTCCAAGCTATTTCTCCAATCATTCCTCCAATTGTGGTCCGTCCCGCAGCTTTCCGTAATCGTTTGCTCGGCTGTGGTCCCTTATTGATGTTCCTTGTCAGTGTTATCCGAGCGCGCCTCCATCGCCGGCTATGTGTCGTTGAGTTACCGCTGGTGCATGGTCACCACCGTAGGATTAGCGTTAACAACTGCAGTGACAGTGGTCGTATCGTAATTGAATTACGGGATAGTTGTTGACCCAGATGGGGAAATGTGTGGCCAAACGATGAGTTCTAGTAGTAACAATAGTCGTTGGCTCTCGTCTCGCACCCAAGCAGCAAACAGCCATCACAGGCTAAGGCCCACGCCATAGATCTCTGGGTAAGAAACAAAGAGACACCACTTATCTTCCAGTTGACCGACCAACATGCACCGGCTATCGCCTTGTGTAGTTCGCCATGTTTTTGGTTCTGGCCTATGGTCTTGTTTATCTCTAATGCAAAACGGTTGATGGTTTCCTCCTTGAGTCAAGAAAGAAGGTCAGACATTTGTACCCTCGTTTTCTTCTTCTCTCTTTCTCATTCTTCCTTTTTGTTTCTCTTTTCTCTATCACACTCGAACAAGCAATTCAAAAATTGCCTAGCAATGTTTAATACTATCCAACCTGCATTCATGAGCAACCGCAAATACCACCTTGAAAGTTCACTGCTGTTCGTTGTGGAAGATTTATATACCCGACGCAAGCTCATTCTCCGATCCAGTCTGTCGAAGTGTTCAGCAGAGACACGGCGATGAATCATCGATCTGTTTGCTAGAAGTTGATAGTGGCTAAACCGCTATAGAGAGCTAACACTCGGATAGAGAGAGGACAGTTCAAGCCCCGTTGGTGACCAGTGGAGGCCGAAGATCCTTCTTCAGCTCGTAGCCTGTTGTCATATATCGGTTTGGTAGATTTGATTACGGCGAATAAAACACTTATTTTCGATCTTCACTTGGTTTCTATTTTCTTTGATGATCATGAGCTATTTGATTATGCTGTCAAATGGTATTTTTAGCTCCGTGGGATGAAATAGTGCCCTTGGCAATAGCTATGGCAGCCGTGTATGATGGCTCATATAAACGACCAGGACGAGTGTATGTATATGCCTGTATTAGGATCAAATCAAATCAAATCGAACCTATTGCCGCTACGAAACTGTGGAGCAAAAAAAACACATCCATAGGGTTCCGACTCAGAACCTCAGTGTTCTAGTAGAATTTCAATGAACTTTTTAATCTTGATTCAGCTTGAAGCTGGGTGGAAAAAAATTAATATGTAATTGGTGGAAATTCCTTGTTGAAAAACAGATTTCTAACTTGGGCTTTACTATCCGACGCCCTATGCTCAATTTATGTAAAGCGAAGGAATTTGTTACTAAAGAGAGGTAGAACGCTATCCAGTGATAAGGATTTTTGCACAACAAAAAAAGAGTCGGGTTTACTCAGATGGTGTACATATCTATGGCACTTGTAATGAGGAGCGAGACTTTTGATAAAGGGTAAAGGTCAATTTTTGAATCTTGTACACTAAAGTTCAACATTTTCTAGTGCAACCTATTTAGCATGAGCTCAATTCGCAGAAGTGTCTGCGTATCCGATAGCAGCATCTAGCAATTAATTATACAGAGTGCGTTGCGTATTACGCGGAGGCTATCTGAGATTTCTATTCTGGTGTTTCTCTTATATCAACAATTTTTGACAACCCATTACCTTGCGGACTAGAATTTTATATCGACAATCACCTATTTGAACTCAAGTTAGACACCAGCACATTCTAGTCGCGCCCCGTCTTCTACTGTATTTAATGCATGAACATAAATACGAAATTCCCGTACTTTATTCTCAATCATTTGCTGACTTACGGCGGCATTCGCTCGCAGCACAAATGCGACAGGCCTAGTCAATCACCAACAGCATCCTGGCGCTACTCTTTTTTTTGGTTTTCATTGATGTCCATTACATTTATTGTGACACTAAAGTCTTGCTAGCTCACTGATGTCCGTTCGTCGTGAATTCTGGGTTAATATATTTATAAGTGCCCACAAGGCTGTCGTTCCCAAAACACTATCCGGTTCTGGGGTAGTTTCAACCGCGTTAGAACGGCTTGGTTGTGGCACTTTAGCGGCCATAACAGCCGCTGTACTGGTTGTTATTAGAATAGAATCGCACCGGCTGAGCGCGCGGCTCCCTCGTCCCTCATCGCTTCAAGGAGAGAGTGTTTTAATTACAGTTGTGAGTTGTTATTTCCGCTGTTACCGGCTGACTGGCAGAAACAACAGTGAGAGAAATGTGTGCACCTATGTCATTTCGACCCGAGCTCTTTCCTCGCCTCTAAGTACGCTGTCCTGCCGCTGTGTTCCCCATTATGATTAGTCAATGGCCATAGCCTTTGTGGCTACGGAGCACATGTGGCGGGGCTGCTCTGCCCGGTCTCAGATACAACGTCGTTAGATAGGAAAGCTCGCTGGACAAGACTAGGATTTAGGGGGGTAAGCGACTTCAGCATCCGTACACGGCCTACCTAGGTACAATGGAACAGAGAGGGGAGGTGCCGGTGCATTTATGTACTGCCGTGTAATGCGTTTAAATCGCTCACAACAGTAAGTCCGGATCTGTACGGCAGAGCAAGCCTTCTCGCTGCATTCGTTCGGTCTATGCAAGGAGTAACTAGCTGGATGTGTTTCTCACTTCATTGGACTACGACCATTCATAGAACATGGTGTGCTTTCAAAGCTACTCGCTGGCACAACTGAGCCGGTCAGTTTAAATCCGCTGTCTAGGAGTTTCAACATGTAACAAGAATCTTCAATACAGCTGTGGCCTTTTGTGCAGTTCAAAGAGGTGATTAAGGCAATGGTCAGATTTGAGCGGCAATCTTAATGGAAATACGTGGGCGGACAACAAGAACACAAGCGTATATGCAACAGTGGGGCCCTTAGCGGTCCTGTACAGAGGCACGAACCTGCTGCTCTTACTGTTGCTGCTCCTATCTTCAGCCTTTAACATCATGCATCAACTACCACGACTGATGCCGGTGATGGTTTTGGCCACACAAAGGTGGTCGTAGCGGCTGTGGCGAATAAATGAGCGTCAGAGTGTGGCTCACGTACCGTGCGTATATCACGCAACGTATCCTTAACCACATATCTTAATAGTATTAATAGCGTGGCTTTTATAATGGTGCGCAGTCCGCTTTTGGAGGGATATGGAAAAAATGTGCCCCATCTTTGACTGCCAAACTTTATCGGGCATGTATATTGCATAGACGCTTAATAATGTTACTGGGAAGAACTGGATTGTTTGCGGCAATAGGTTCCTAAGTTCGTAGATTTTGGTAGTTGTGATTTGATCTGATAGAGATTACATCCTTTTCCACGTCTTACAGGAAGATAGAGGGTCATCCACCATTATCACAATGATGCTTATCATTCTAATCATACAAAGCGTTTATAAAAGGCGCGCAGTCCTCTTGGATTGATTTTCTTCTTCCCTGCTGATTCCACACGTTACAATATAATTCTACTGATTCTTTCACGGACCTTGTCAAAAACAAATAAAGACTACTTTATCGCTGCAGTAAAGCTTCTACTCCTACCTCTATAACCTCGCTTATATAGTAAAAATCGCCCTTTACTAACCCTTGTTTCGTCCACCTGCCTTTCTTCGCCAGCGAGACCCTTTTTTATTCTGTTACTTCGCTCCATATTTCCTACCACACAGAACCATAGTCGCACATGTGCTATTCGCAACGTCTAGTACACGAGATTTTCCTTCGTAGTATTTTTGGCTACCCTTTTTTTCGACGGTTTCTCTCAGTTCTTCCTTTACTCTTCGGTACGACTCTTGGCAACCGTGGTGACGGTGGTAGCATTACTGTATTAACGCCTCAGTCGTGTCCGCCCCAGCCCGTTGTGCTGTGTCATTGTCGAGGCCACTGGCTTTGCGGTAAAGCTGCGATGACAGGAAACGGAAACGTTAAAGGAAGCGCACATGGAGAAGACGAAAGAGAAGACGTTTTTCTTCTTGGCACGAACGAAGCAACCGGGAGGACCGAGTTGTAGAATGACGACATAAAGGGAACGAACCAAGCGACGAGCAAAACTAGCAGCAGCAACAGCAGAAGGCCGCATTAGTGTTACAAGCAGGAAGAATCCTACTAGAGGAATGGAGATACCACGAAGAATATAGTGATAAAGAGAAAAAAACAAGTAAAAAGGAGGAGAGAGAAGCTGGTACTGAGCGGAGGTCGGGAAGGTAGACCGATGCGATTGTTGTGTCCTTGTTCTGCCATTGCTGCTTCTACTGCCACTACTGTTGTTGTTGCTGCAGGTAATTGAATTCGGACCTGAATTTCGCACCCCTGAATTCCCGGGTGTCGACGAATCTCTTACCTGTCCTGCTAACACTATCACCCTGCAGACCCAGAGCGCAGCAAGCATCCAGCGGCAAACTAGGCGCCATCTTACCGTAGTCTGGACTGTATCTGTGTGAAGTTCAGCATCATAGCAAAGGATAGCGAAACGTAGACCATTGTCGACTACAGCGTTTACACCGTCCCCAAGTCTCAGTTGCATTCTCATCCATCACGTTACCGCACGTCAGCGCCCTATTCTAGGACGCTAGGTGGCTGACTGACTGACCGGTTAAGTTCGGCCTTCTGCAGCACTCAACCTCCCCACCTGCAACACACTTGCCAGTTCGCTGCGTTGAGCCAATGACGAGCACTAGTCCTGACCGAGGACGCCTGAGATACGACGTCTTTGCCGCCCTGCTTTCCCGCGTTATCTATGTCTTTTCTTCGCTTTGTTCTTTCTGGCTTCCCTCCTTTAATGTCCTGATGTCCCTACTCATACCGAGAACACTCTTCGTCGATTTTCTCGTACCCCCAGAAAACTCCCCAGCCGAACCATATCTGAACTTCAGCAGACGGGCTTCATTTTTCTACCTTTTTTTTTTGTTTTTGGGTTCGTTGCAGTTCCACGAAAACTGGTAGACGGTAACAGCTGTGTAGATGAATATGTATGTTACAGCTGGCTGGCACAACGAATGTCCCTGTAAGGTGCATGTATAAGCGCGGAATGCATAGCGTGTTAGGTAATAACGCTTTGCTATGATCACAGACAGTAATCATAGCCTAATATTGATAATGTTGCTGAAGAAGCGGAGTGTAGTATGAAGTTTATGATCCTTAGATCCGTCGCACATGTTCTGAAGAAGGCAGGAGAGACAAAAATATTCAATGAGGTAGCTTATATAGGATTAGCAAAAGTCCCTTATTATTATAGTGCATTTATTTTTACGGCGAAGAAGCTAGGTGTACGATTTATGGTAAAGACGGGCACCCGACAGGGCTACTGAAGTTTCAGCTCTATTGGCAGAGTTGAACGCTCTTCGTAGCAACCCTTCATATCTTTTTTTCTCAGTAAATGTCTCGGCACCGACTTTTGTTATAGAATCATTCACAAAAATATGTACGGCGTCAATTCCGCACTATTGCATGTATTATGTACGGCTTTTCAATTAAATTTATTTGTTTCATTTGCTCATCATCATCATGAGGAAGCTGGCTTTCCATCGCGCGCTTTGTCGAAGTCATCCACCTGTGTTCCTTATCATCCCATTGTAATTTGTCGTATCTTGTAATCCCTTAAATAGATTCTAAAATTTAGCAAACAACAAGTAACTAGTATTTGCACATAGACATGCTTATATGTAAAGCAAATACTCCATCGTGCACTCCTACGTGTCGCGTTCTACCACTTCTGAAGCCGACATAGATGAATCACCCGCCCTGGGATGCGTGTGTGGTAATAACATATAGAACTAGATAGCGTGTCTAGCCAACACAACACGCATCAGTTGTCTGGATAGTACCGACGGCGAAACTAACGTCGTCGTGTATGTCTCATCACGAGTACCTACATGGGGTACCAGACATTTGCTGGAGGTGCCAGTAGAAACAGTCTGCGGCGTGATGAGTGTTCCCAGTGAGAGGGTCGTCGTTTGTTTTCGAAGTTAAGGGATCTAAACATCCGTAATTTTCGTATTTGCCTTTCGGATTTTGCCGCGCTTTCATCGAGCGTGCCAATAAACTGAGTGGCGCTCATCTATACATCTCACCATTGCTCCGAATTGACGTATCGCGCGATTGAGCAAGCAGCAAGTATCGTCTAGAAAAAAGTAATACATTAAGGAAAATGGCTGGTAATATCTTATACATCGTCTAAGGAAATTTCGTTTTGTGGATGTAATACATTAAAAAAATTTTGCCAGTTAGAAAAAGATATTCCTCGCGTGTCGTTTCCACCATCTATCGCATGCTGTACGAGGTTTAAGTAGGATTTAAAAGTGTGACACTTCGGAAAATCTAAGTAAGTAAGAAAGTACCGCGAACAATATCACAGTGAAATAGCTGGCAAACGAAAACTTCTAACCCTTCAAATGCATATATAATAGCTTCAGTGTCTGCTAAACTGAGTACGCCTAAACGGAGCTGATCAGTGAACCATCCTATAACTTTATGGAGGCAGAAACATTTTGCAGCTTCTTGGCTGTTTAACGATCCCGTCCTTTCAAACAAGATAGGTCGAATTAGAAATAAAGTAATTTGTTGAAACAAAAAATAAATTTCAATATAAAATAAGCGATCATTACGAATTACAGTACGAAAATAAGAACTGAGCAACAAGGATATATATTTAAAACGAAGTTTAAACGTATCTCTTATCAAAAAACATCATTAATCCAAAATTATTTAATGCCTTATTTTGCTATACACAAATACAAAAGAGTTACCTAGTTATGAATTTCAATTCTATTTTTTGCTTACTTGTTCGTAGTCCCAACTGTAGGCAAAACCCAAAAAGCGATTGCTAGTTCTGGGGGCTTCCATCCTTCTGCTGTCAAACATTGGGCAAACACTTCCAACAATGAGTATAATCATCCCGCGACTTAAAGCAGTGATAACCTTCATAAACTATTCAAGAAAAGGGACACTTTGAAATTCAATGTTTGCAACTATCAAAGTTGGAAAAAGTCGGATAAAGAAAGAGATGGAAAGATAGGCGCTGCAAAGGTTCCTGAGTTATCAACAAGGAATGACGTTTATGGCTCATACGCACCGGGTGAAGCTTTCTTATTAGAACGGATTGTGATAAACATTTAGTCTGAGGCTGAGTATGAAAACCAAAAGAAGTTTCTACGAAAAATATTGCCTCGTTCTCTCTGTAACGCTATAAAAACCACGAAAAGATCTTTTAAAGCTTGTTCTTGTACAAAGCTGCGAACTCCAGCGTCCAACATTCAGCCAAAATATGACACAGGCCAACTTAAGATTATAGTTCATTCTATGGAGACGCAACTATCAGACACGGGCGTCAGTGTTTTGCTGGCAGTCCATAGAGGTAACAATTTTGACCTTCTGGTAGCAATCACCCTTTTATCATCTATGATACATCAGCATCATGCAGTCAGAGTTTTTTTTTCATTAGTGTTTTTTTTTACTCATTTGAATTGTGTAAAGGCAAATACAACGAAATTTCAACAATCTAGTTTAACATTTCTACAACATTTTTGCATGTCTATGGCGGTGAGTAAAACCATTTTACGCTATGCTATTATCAATATATTGGCCAACAGACAATTACTTTTGGGATTACACAATTACTCGTCCGTCTCAAACAAACATATTATTTAAAAAATAATTTCCTCTTAATAATAAAAACTGTGCACCCCTTAGTTTGATCAACCACTTTCTGCTATGCCATTCGGAAGATTTTGCTTGAAGAAACAGGGTAGTTAAATACGAAGAACCACTGTGCGTTCTGAGATAGTACGTAAACGACGGGAGAAGTGTATACGGGACACGTTTTAGTTAATATACTTAGACCTCACTGCACTTTACTGATTAGCTAATACTGTGTTCCATATTCCTGTTTTTAGTAAACACAGTGCCGGTAGCAGACGACTTTTCGGCGTCCAACAACCCAAAAATTCTCAGTTATTCAATTTTAACACATTCTATTGTGCAAGGCGATGATCCAGCCGAAGGCTTGTTTGGATACAACCTCAAAGCAGTTGACTAGCCAAACGTAACAGAACGTGTTTTGCAGAAGCATAGGATACGCCATTTGTATGAAAAGGTTATCTTTATCAAACTTCAAAACAGTTCCCAACGTTCCGGGCTGTTCAGACTCAGAATGATTAAAATGTCCAGCGTTGATTTAATCATAAGCAAACGTCTAACACGTAGTGAAACTTCTTCGAAATTTAGAAACCGGTCCCAACGCCGTTCTGAAACAACGGTGATATGAGACATGCTATAGATCTACGATTCTGCATCTCGCCAAAGCCGAAAGTCATCCATTTCATAACATACGTATAATTGGTGAACGTCTAGGGTTGCACATCACAGGGGCGTGGAAGACGTAATAGGGGAGGGGTAATTAGTACTTCAAAGCTAATTCGCTGACTCACCGCCTAGACCTCGAGCACCTTACCCGGTTCTCCCTGGTGAATTCCTTTATACTCAGCTACCATACAGAGAAGCCGCCGCCTCGGTGGCGGTGGCGCAGGAGTTGGGACAGTCGGAACTCGCTGGATTGACTGTCAGGAAAGCTTAGGTTCTTAAGGCTGAAGTTCTGTACACGACTCCCCGTGTCTGTGTCGCTGTAAGTCGAAGCGTATATATGAGAGGGCGGAAGTCGGAGAATATGGGACTGGGATAATATCTGTGAGGCGTCAGCATTTGAACGGAACTCGGTGGGCAACAAAGGGGCTGCTACATAACATGACGATAAAGATGACGCTCACGTGTTAAAACAAACCGGTATCATAATCTCAGCTGTCGAAAGGCTGTTCACGTGAGTGGGGAAAAGGACGTCGACTCCAAGGCACGTTCCTTCGCTCATTAAACGACTTAAAAAGTCGGTTACTCAACAGTTGGGACAAGAACAAATCAACAGCATCCAAACGCAAAAATAAAGGGTATTCGAGTTGTTCTTGGAGTGCTCGATGGTATATTGTACAGCTTCGATTGTAGCGAAGAGTAACTAAGTACCGAAAAGAATTGGTGAGCACTGAAAACACAATAGCTATGCTTTTTGACATTTTCTACTAGTATGTATAAGATATACCTTTGTCCAAACAAAGATTTACCAATTTAATTATCTATTATTTAAAAATTTAATTATTAGTCAAGCCTAGGTTTGCCTTTGTACACAAGATTAAGCCGTGAGTCAAGTCGGGCTGTCTCGATCTAATCCGCACCAACGATATTAGGTGGTCATCGCTTTAATAGCAAGCAGCTCTGGATATGCTTTGAGAAAAATAGATCTTCTCAAAGGATCGCTCATCCGGGTAAGGTTAGGCAATAACATCGAGCCGTATTTCTATTGCTTTAACTAACTTGAAAGTAATGGTTAATTATTATAATATTTCCCACACGGTAAAGTTTGTTAGATTTGTTGTTGTAGGAGTAAAAGACATGCCGTAAGTGCTAAGCACTGGAGCTTCACAAGGGTCTGAAACGCAATTACAGGCCAGTAAGGCCATAAGTGAACATGAGGAAACGTTCATTTGAGCCGCTACGACAAATACAGATTTAATATTAAGTATTATGGATATGTGTATATATTGTCATCGCTAGGATCGTTTGATTTTTTGCAAATATTCGGTTTCCGCAGTGCTCTTACCTCCAGTATCACCGGTATATCGGAGTAATTAGAGGGTGATATTCACCATATAAAGGTAGGGCGAAAAGATATAGACTTAAAAAGCGAGAGAAAGTCAGATCGATGCTGGAATTTAAATATAATAAAACAAGAATACTTTGGGATCTTTTCTGTATCGATATTATGTGAGCCATAATAGTTATATAGATAACAAAGGATATTGTATACCGGTCTGCCTGCATAGATAGAGCGTAAATATCCATGTAGACACGTTTTTTTCTTTGTCTTCTACGTGGTACGTTCTTCGTTTGCTGTCTGAGAAAGCATTCTTCCAGCAGCAGCAGCAGCCGCCTCATCAAGCAGCGATTGTTCGAAGTCCGAATAGCTTGAGTAGCGTACGATCAGGCGGAGTGCCAGCCAACCGATCTAAATAAGCAAAATAAACACCGCCTTGCGTCCAGCAACGTATTGCAGGAGGTTGGTTGTCCCGGATTGATCATTAACGTATGCTAATTATAATCTGAATAAACGACCTATTTTACCACCCACACACAGGTTAACTCCACATTAAAGAACTATATAGGTAAAAGTAGTGTAAGATTGGATTCCGATGTCATCGCCGTGTAGGCGCGCATCGTCGAAAAATGCTCATTCACATATATATATATATATAGAGCATAGACACAGTACGATGGAATGCCTAACAGCGACACCATTCTCATCAATCTATTCTGTATTTGGACGGTTTCGATTTAAAAAAAAAAAAAAGCAAGCAAGCCTGCTTTAAGCAATGCAGAGCCGACAATTCCGAGGAAAAACACGCTGTTTTGTGATAATAACAATGTATGCTCGATAATGTTTGGCACTATGAAGGGTAGTTCTGCTATTAGGAACTTTAGCATGTGTCAACACACGATTAGGAATGTACATAAACCCCGCCATAAGTATGTGCTCACATACTAAGTACATGTGAATCGTGAAAACGGTATCGGAGGACGACTTGTGCAGTATTGCTTACTGTATACTTATCTAGAACGTAACAGCTCATGTATAATATTTTGGTTCATGCCATTAGTGTCTAGACACAGGCCTGGAACTTGTTAGAAAAATAGAGCATTTTCATAAAGTAAGCTATTCATCGTTCCCTGTGGATGGCGCGCTGTAGAAGACAATCATTTATCATCTGATTTTCTTCTGATCAAGCTAAAGCTTCGACAAAGACCATTGTGTACGGATCCGTCCGAATATGTCCTCAGCAGAAAAAAAAGCTATTGTTTACCATATAACGTGTGTTTATAAAATAAAATTTAAATAAGAAGTTTCGGAATGCAACGGATAGAGATAGGAAGCTATCTGCGCGCGCCTATTAAGCCATTGCTTTGTAAGCAATCGTTAAAGCCACGGAGCGATGTTTACATGCAATTCTATGTCACGATTTCAATATGAAGCTGATTAATTGGCAAAAGAACGAGCAAATGGGTTGGAATAAAAAAGATTAAGTTTCTGTTTTGGCTTCGCAATCAAGACTTCAATCAGCTGCATACACTTCATATCGAACGTGCGCTGGCGTCTGGTCGGTTTCTGGGTCAACTAAACGCGGATCTATGAACGAAGAAGCTGTTCATTAATGGACGTAAAGCGGATATTGCAACCAGGTCAGGGCAGGCCTTACTTTTTTTCTTCCCATCGACAAACATCTATCGGTCACTAACGGGTCTTTTACTTCTGAGCCGAAAGTTTCTGATGCCAGCTAAACAACCGGACATATCGTCCCGTTGATTTTCGATCGAACGAGAGTGAAATAAGCAAAATTTAAGAATGCACATTAGTGTATGTATCTATCTGCTATGGCATATTACTTTCCGTTTTTTTGTTTCTGCAGGTAACGTTTATGTAGCATATTTACTATATAATATATGAGCCCAATCATGAAATACACCTTAGCACTATTTTACCAACGTTAAGTGTCAGTTACCTATTACTATTAGATGATATATCACTACGTTGCCGCGAACTATATGTATAGACACGTTTCACGTAAGTTATGACTGACATACGGTACGAGCTGAAGACAGTTGCTGTTATAGGGACATGGACTTTGGCGTCACTAAGAAATGTTACAGACGCGATTCTGCCAGCAGAGAATCCTAGAGACAATTCCCTTGAGTGGCAATGGGACAAGTTACGCAATAGATGAACTTTAAGGCAGGATCAGAAAATGGATAGGACCAAACGACAGGGTCGACACAGGACATTTTAAAAATGTACTCATTTTAATTATTTTGTAACACCACACGCTGTTGTTTTTTTACTAGCAAGAACAACTCTAGTTGAGCTTGTTTAAGGCCCCGAACTGGACTTTTGTAACCTATCTGATTAGAGTAGAGTTTGATTTATGCTGCGATTATGGTATGAACCCTTTAGACAACTTTGTTGATGCAATAGATAGTAAATACAACTAAACGTTCTTGTATAATACTGCAAGGAACTCATAACATACCAGGTGCTGGGGCCATTGTAAACCATACGCACGGTACCATACTGTTATCTGCAGAGTTAAATTATGTTAATCGTGAAACTGTCTACTGTGTGAGCCACTTCACCGTTAGTACCATTTTTCTGGAATAAAAACAGAAATATATTATCAAAAACACAACTGAACGTTCGATCAACGTGTAAGAATGTTGACATTTACCACTAAGCACGTTAAAGTGCAACTGTAGCTGAAACTAAAATTTCCTAGCTTAACCCTTTCGAAGACGAAATTTCTTGACTTCTTTTTACCGGTCAGATATCATCTATGACAATCCCTTTTTTTTGATGTGTAAATTTCTTCTAAAAAATTTTGGGACAGTCTTTAAAACAGGTGTTTTTGCCATCAATAAAAACAATATTACATTTAGCCCTTCACCTCTCACCTGAAGCAAAAAATATAGAAAAATAAAAGCCTATTATATGAAATGTATACTGAAGAACTCAGAAAAATACGGCGTATTTAGAATCCCAGAGAACAGGTAAAGTCAACCTCCTACGCTAGAGCGTTCTGGTTGCATGCACAAGCGGTGGTATATACAAATGTAGGTGGCTTTATCTGTAAAATGAAACCGGCAGTAAGCGCTTTTTCTTCAGTTCACCTGAGCTTCAACCGATGACTTGAGACGCCAGCGAAAGGTTCTCTCCCTTCCTTCGCTATGCTATCCATAGTCGGAGTAGACAATAACCATGTTGATGACGCTGTCACTCAGCAAGCTGTGTCTTTTTAGAAACGCCACCAGACTGTGGCGCCTCTCCATCGACTCGCGGCGACGTAACGCCCATCGCGCGCTCTTGTTTGCCCCGACCAACTCAACCAATGACAATCTAATACACTATATGTATGACGGGAGTATATGCAGACGCCACTTTGTGTCCCTGCTCGCACCGCCCCATAGAAATTCTCTTTTCGCTCTATGTCAACATGAAATCAGCGTAAATCGGCAGAAAGTTGTTGGGGGAGTAGTGTGGTCATATGTCACCCCTCCGCAAGGGACGTACAACTACCGACTTTCTCCGTCTCTCGCTCCTTTTCGGTGTCATTCTTCCTCAATTTCACTAGCGACCTATCGCCTAACTCAAAGGTTGACGAAAACCTTGGGCTCTTTACAAGGTGCGCGCTGTTTACCCTCGACTATTCACGTGCAACCGACGCAGTTCAGTGCTTTACGCGGCCAGCAAAGTCGCCACCGCCTCATAAGCCCCCCCTGCCTCGCTTTTCAATTTATCCCCAATCTATGACTAGCCAGGAGCTCTAGCAAAGTAAAGTGTTGTACCTTTGTAAAGTGTGCACTTACGTACGGCCTGCGAAATGGTTTTGGGGTAAGTGCTCGAGTGAAGACTACAGGACCTTTGTCATGTTATCACTGGCACTGGGCAGCGAGCCAAAGATTTGCCGAATAAAACTGCTCTTCTGGTGACATCAATGAATAAAGTTGATCAAAAGGGGGCTCGCAAAGAGGTGGTGACGCAATGAAGGACTCTGGCGGGGGCGGTTCGAACAGATGGAATCGGCTCATACCAGCCCAAAGTACAGTCTTACAGGAGTTGATCGCAGCACACCTTATTTTATATACTTCTTGAACGTGAGTGGGTCTATTGAGTTTCGAGACCTCGGTACTAATTCCTAATCGTCGTCACCACCATTCAGCTACGCCTCTTCTGCTTCACGTCCGTTTCATCGTTTTATTTTGATCCGTTCTCAAGGTTTGGCTGTTCTTTTGTTACAGTTATCAGCTTTCTATTCTTGCGGTTGTCTTTTTTTGGGATCTGCCAAGTTTCTCAGGTCTGCATTAGATACCGAAAAGCAACTCGACTAATCTACTACACATTTATTGCCCAGCAGTAATAAGAAGCTAGATAAGAAAATGGAGATGTATGGAGTCATTCGGAACTAAACGTGATGTAACGTACTCTAACATTTAAACTTTGCAGATATAATTATTTTACTGTAATTAAGGTGTTATTGTCTACGATCATCTGCCGTTTGAATGGCAATTGGTTGATCTCACTGTTGTAGAAATTTGGAATATGCGAGACTATGAGGTCCCGAAAGGTTCAACATCACGTTGGAATTTTAATAATGTTTCTATTAAGAAGTCATCGAGAATTAGAAAAAAAGTGCCATCTGTGGGAGCAACATCTGAAGATTTATGAGGGTGTCCAGCTTTCTTCACCGTGATTTTTAAGGTGTGAGATCTAGCCCTGTATAGTAGTTGTTCATTTCAATTAGCTCATTTTAACTACCTAATCTAATTTGAGTCCTCGTAGTCTCCTCTAATTGTTAATAGCAAACCGCATATGTGTTCGACAAATCGGGACGCATGGGACCGTCGTAAACAATACCTGCAAAGAAGCACCATAGATCTTCGCAGCTGTACATTTTCTGTACGATGATACCCCGCCGAGCCTGTTACAAATCACAAAATTCGGCGCAAGAATGAATTATTGCTGAAGGGCAGAAGCAAGAATAAATAAGCGTTTCCTCCCCTCTGTTATTGGTCCTTGCTCTAATTATACGACAGCGACTTGTCTTGTTTTTTTTTTTACTTTATTAATTCGATCGGGATGAACAAGTTTAGTATTTCTACAAACATTAAATCTGAAGCCTGACACCAATGCACTTTGAAATGGGTCGATCTTCTTCACAACTCTTTTTTCTTCCTTTGCTTTCGCAGGGCATCTTCTACGAGACTCATTTTTGAGTTCGAAATTTTTTTGCCGGAATATTCCGGATAGCTCACGATGTTTTATGTAGTTGAACCTTAACCAAATATAAAGTTTATTCGGCGAGCTATAGTTTTAATTATAGCCCCATAAACGTAAACCACTCGCCTACTAAAAACCTGAGTGATGATATGCTATTGAACTGCCTTGGATTTCAAAAAGTATGCATCTGAAATGAAAAAATATCGCGAAATGTCTCACTGTTATAAAATAGAGTCATTTCCAAGTACGAGATTAACGTTTGTCCCGTTTCATCTTATATATATATATATATATGTTAGGTCTTTTAGTATGGTATACGTAGTGTTTTTACCAGTTTCGAGTTCTCAAGCACAGAATAGCTTCGAAACGCCATACAGCCTAAATGCCAAGTTATTGTTATTAGTCAAGTCCACATTTCGAATTTTAACTGAAAAGGGTTTTATATTGCGTTCTTTTTTCAGTCTATACTTCTAAGTTGGCATCGCTATTTTTGCTGTAAAAATTATGCCCATATGACCTGAACGTCTTCTATTGTCCTGACGAGCCAGCACTGCGAGTTTTTTCAAACCGTCCATCTCTAAGTGGGTACACAAAGCATGCAATTCGTTACAGGTTGATGTATTTTTGTTTCCTCAAACAAGCCAGACCATGAAATAATGAATGAGTGCTGAGTATTCGACGAGTCTTATTGCCTAGCGCTCACATCACTTCGCGAGGGCCCTTGCTTGCCCACAAACATACCAAAGATCCCTTCCATCTCATCAGGATTCCATTCCTTCGCTGCTTGAACCTGAAGTCGCCCGGGCTCGCATTCAACTTATGCATACGACACGAACGACCAGGGGGTTGCAGCAATCTATTGTCACGTGCATCACGGGCCCCAGACATCCATTGCGCGCTGAATAGAGCCAGATCGTTCATGACCCCCTGACGCCTTGGCTGTCGCTGGGGGGTGACAAAAGCTAAGCCAAGAATGCCTTATCCTATGCTTGGTTTGCGCTTCTGTCAACATTCATGATATGTCGCGCAAACGGTACGCTAAGAGGATTCTTTTTAAAACCATAGTCTCGTCTGTACGCGTTGCAGCTAAAGCACATTCTCAAATTTTGGCAGACTTGAAAAACGATGGCCATCGGCCCATTTGATGTTGTATTGTGCTAACAGGTAGACAATACGCACTGGGTTATTTTATAGGTATATGGGCTAAGACAGAAAGTCTATGAAAACGTCTATGAAAATGGGTAACAATTTTTCTCAGCTTACGTTCTTGAAGACCACATATAGGTATCCCTGTTACGTCCCTATTACCGTAAACAATTCAATACACTTCGAGGTATCGCTGCTTCAGGTTCTATCAACAACACATAAATGATAAAAGAACTGTGTGAGTAAAGAAAGTTAGATTATACAATTTTTTTTTATACTTAGTGCGCGCTAATAATCGTAATCTGCTTATCTTATTCATATAAATGAAATACTTTCACTATAATTGTTCTAGTTTTTTGCCCATTTTTTTTCGAGACTCAAAGTCTACCTTTACCCCGCCATGTAGTTCTTATAGATTCTTCAGGCCTTTAGAGCCCTGCTAACGCGATCTCTATACGGAAGAAACCGGATATTAGGTTAGAGCTGGGCACTCTAGGGCCAGGCTGGTATTTTGGACAATCTCTGAATATTTAATATAATGCCACCTGTAACAAGTTACTGAAAACCAAGCTATGTGAAAGAGTTCAGTTTGTTACCTTTTGTGAGATTCTATTTTAAGGCTCGATACTGTAGTTACTGGTCTATGAAGAACGTATGCTGCATCTACAAACAACGTAGCCATGATATAGGCGTATAGTGATAGACTGGGATATCAATTATTAGTATAAAGCTATAATTTTGTATTGATAATTTAATAATAATCTGTATCCAAGCATATCAGTCGATTATCACAAAGGCACATACGATACTTTTCATTGAGTTGAGCCTCAAAACACAAGCAATTCAGACCGCAGGCAAAAACCAAACAAGTATTTAACCCGCTGTATTGAATTATACAGGGATCACAGGTCTCTCGCAGGCCTATCGTCACACCGTCCATGTTTCATTTTGATGACGCTGGCAAAAATCAGTTCATACTTCGGCGCAGAGCAGTAGCTTGAAGAATCATGTCAATGTATGAGCACACTGTAGATATAATCAATGAGATTCAACTCCACATATTTGCACCCTAATGATACTGATCTGAGAGCTAACAACCGTACATATATCTTCGTTTATTTCTATAGCACAAGATCTATCCTATCCAACCAATCAAAGCCACCACAGTGGTTCACTAGGCAAACAAAGACCACTTCCTTATGAAACTCGCAAATCTGTATAACCAACATATGCGTCTCAGACCCATTGAATACATCTTTTCTTGTAAGTAATACTCCATTAGTGAGAGAATAGATTGTACATAGGTAAGAAAGTTACCCGCTACAATGTGTCAAAAACCTTTGTCTCGAAGTGAACGTAGCGAACTGCTGCCTTCCGTGAACGCTAGAAGATGAACTTCGATGGACAGCCCTTCTCCTGATCGTGGATCAGAGCAAACAAATCAGCAGTTCCAAGTCGGCTGACCAGTAGCATTTATCTGAAAATATCATAATTTAAACTGTCGAAACGCATGTTTACATAAGCTTTACTCATAGATTCTACGATGAATAGTTAATTAGGATCCGTTAGCGACTAGGATTGGCTGTAATTCATTAGCAACACTATTATTACTCTGACTTTAAAACGTCTCAGCAATTATCCGAGGGAAGCCTATTTAATATAGTCCAACATACCAAATACTACTGCGAGCCCACACTTGTTACTGGGTAAAATTAAACAAGCCTTAAATATAGCCGTCAGGGTATAACAGGTGAATATAGGACTACATGTGAACGGTTCGATAGCTAGTCTCATACTCGGCACCAGCTTTCGTCTGCGTCAGCCAAAGGCAGACAGTCGAAAGTTGGTGAGACGAAACGTGAGATGTGAATTGTTCTTTTTCCAACGGGCAGGCCAAGAAAACGAAGATGTGAGCATCGGCCATGACAACGGTGTCAGGGAAGCATTCCCTTATCTCAGCCCTCGTCCGCTTTTCTCCTCTGCTGCAATCTGACACATCAATGGAACTTACTGATCATGCAACAGCCGCATCTGTATCCCGCACGTCAAGCTTCTTTGTTTCATCAGATACTTTTCTAAAAAAACAGACAGCTACGGCGACAGAGACGGTAGGCTTCAACGCCATCCCAGCGAAGTTCGCGGCGTCAAATGTCCATCCGTCGTACTCGAAACATTTTCGGTGTCCCTTGACTATCGAGGGATGTCCTGACTTTTTATACGTCCTTCGTGCAAGTGGCATACGTAAGGGAGACGAGAAAGAGATCGACACAGATGTGTCTGATCCGCTTCGTAACTTAACGAGCGTGGGGTCGCCATACAGGCAAACTGAGTACGTACGTGTGTGATATCTGGTATATTTGAAGTATAATATGTACTTGCAGACCTACGTAGCTAAATTTTGAGCCAGTATTAGCGAAGGTGTGGGCGTGTCTAGACGACCTTCCCGATACGATTGCGAAATCGATAGTGTATAAAGTCAGTGTTTGTTTGTCCTATTTGAGAAAGTACCTAGAGGTGCCGTAATTTGGACAATGTCTCGATGGTAATTAATAACTTCATTAATCTTAATCACGAGGCAAAAATTGCGATAGAAAACAAAATGAGTAACAAACTATATACGGCTGTATTTAAGACGTGAACACGAGGTGTTCAATATCCATTCGATGACGAATACCGTACACGCATATGAAACGAATGGAAAGGATAAAAGAACCGACGACAGCGGGACCAGTGAGTATTCTGTTATATGGTAAACCAAATTAAATAACATCCATAACTAATTAACTTCGAACAGTATCACGCTGTTTGTACTGAGACGTAGAAAATAAAGTGAAGTTTTTTTCACTTA
>NW_019214973.1:0-37368 GCF_002532875.2 Varroa jacobsoni | reverse complement strand
GCGGTTTGTTGCTAATAAGAGTAGATCAAAATGGTTTAATTTCAAACAACGCAAGAATTGCACATTTTCAAAGCGTAAGTTCCTCTGCAGTGCATTTATAGTAATCAATAATAAAAAAAGGTTAATCAGAAACATCTATTTTTGCTTATATTTAGATTCGTAAAACTGCAAAAACACATTTTGCTTTAGGCTGGGTAACTTTCTTTTATCAATAGTAACCTACTTGTAATTCTTAGCATTTAATAATACCCGCTGAAATAATAAAGACACTTAATAAAACAATAGCGATTATGTCTATGGAAAATACACTGGCGATTTTCTAGTAGTTATCGACATTGGTCCTTCTTAGAAAATTTAAAAAAGCACTTAATTCTCAAACCCCAGCGGCCTGTGGAACAGCAGCCAACCGCCTTCTAGATTCTGGATTGGTCATAGAGTTACAGATAGAACTAAGTACGTTCCATAATATTATACAAGAAATACCTTACGACTTTTAAGCACAATATTTCGTTTGAGAACTGATTAGGAATCAGGTATATACCGACGTTCGAACTGCTATTGGAAGCCAGCTTCGCTTCTGTAAGGAATTTATGGACAGGAACCTGCGGTGATGCAGGGCTAATAAGTGGGCTAATAACTGCCCCACTCGAGTGAAAGCCGCTCGAATGCAAGTCACTAAACGTCAAACACCAAAGTTAAAGAGCTTTTCATGTTCGCACATCTAATTGTCGGCAATATCGAGACAAAGAACTGGAAAAATCGACACATATTTCAACTTTTATCTATTCTGTAAGCCTGCAATACATGGCTTGTTTTTTATGTAAAAACAAATGAATTGCGGAAGAAAAGGGTAGACATGACGCGAACCTACCGAAAACGAGCAAAGGCCATTAGCACGGCTTGCAATGTGCTAGCATTTAGTTAACGTCTAACTCCCTTCTAAACCTAGCACAATATTAGGATCGTTGTGAAATACTCTCCTCAACACTGTCTATAATGTACAATAACTTGATGATATTTTGGATGTTAGGTTATTCTTTTGGACTATGTAGAGACAAAATCTTTACATGACTATTTTTCGCTGTATTTCGAAAATCGAAGAGCGATTCCTCGCAGATCTAGGAAAAGCTAGGCTTTGCAATAAAAACTAGTCATAGAACCGCACTGCAGACGTATAAATTGTTTAGGTAGTTTCGATTTCAGAACTCATCTTGTACTTTTGTATATGCTTGATATAATACAATCTTAAGTAATCACGCCAGTTATTATTTGGAAGACAAAGAACCGACAAAAGCGCGGGAAGCCACTTCGTATGTAGCTAAGTATGAATCGATACAGTTAACTGTATCAAGGACATAGGCCGCACGAAATATCCTCACAGGGTGAGCACAAAGGAATCAATTTAATGATAGAGAAAACCTGTAAATAATTGTACCTTGTCCACAATAATTAACTGGAATATAAAAAAAATGCAACATCTGAAAAATTAGTTGAAGCCAATTTTCAAGGCTGCTAGTCTCATTAAGAACTAGTATGAGAAAGTTGCACAACGTTGATTCTATTTAAGGATCCTCCTATTTTTTGCCTTTTTGCCATAGGATAACCAAGGAAGTACCAGAAACGAAATTATTGAATATCCATTCTTTCATTCATTCAAAAATTCAATTGTGTTACCACTTAGACGAATGAGCTTCCATGCACATACACACGCGGAACGACTGTGTTCTAGAGAGATCACGTTTTTTGCAAAAAGGATGCTAAAGTTTTGAATACTTAATTTTTATACTTGAAAAGAAACGCCACATTACATTATTGTTAAGCATGGAACGTAAATTTGTTTAATTAAAAAAAAAGGGCATGCGACACATCGCAATTTTAAAAGCATTTCAATTAAATTTGGCTTAAATTAAATAAGACTAACAAAACGTTTTGAAAAAAGTTGGTAAAACATTTAAAAAAAATAGTAACTTCGTAGCTATAGGCTTAAAGACGTAAAAGCCTTTCCCCCTAAAGAATAATCGCAATTTTGTGTCAAGAAGACATACGTACGAAACCGCGCCTGAGTACTGAGTATCAGCCGTGAGCGTTATTGTCCATCTCCGTTGGCAAGAAGACACGCGCCTACTTTGAATACCCAAAACAGTGCTAATTACAATTATTAAAATAGGTTCATATGCTAAACAAGTTAATCATATTATGTACTGGCAGACGTATAAGTAAAGAAAATGGGGCGCATAAAAAGTCAAATCAAATGAGTGCGAATTCACCTACCCAAAGTTACCAGTTTAGTCATTTAGTTAGCAGTAAGTTGCACAGCAAACGTATGCTTCTCAGGTCGTTCTTTTGGTTTTCTGCTTTTGGCGGAACAGATCGGAGATCGGAGAGCTGAGCTGAGAGCTGATCGGGGAGGAGAACCACCACGGCCTGCGGGAGAAATAGGATTAGAACGGGGACCTCTGTGGGACTACAAATGTGCGGGGTGAGCAGATTTCGTCGGGGGCGTCGGGGCATGAGGCGCAAGAATTCACGTTATTCCATCTTCTTTCTATTTGTCACAGATCGGAGACCAACCACGAAGACCACCTAGATGATTGATTGTCGCTGGCGTACCAGTTCGTCCATTAAAAAATTCTCACGGATAAAAAATCAATATGCCCTCGTTCGTTAGCTGTAAATTATAAAAACAGGGCCAACAATAATAGAATCAGATCGAAATAACAATGTAGCAGTATCGCCTATACTGTATATAGATGCCGTGGGGTACGGCATCAGCTGGGAGCATATCAGGGAGCGTGGGACAGTGGGGTTAAATAGAACGCAGAGCGCAGCAGGGGAGCGGAGGCGATTATGAGCAATTGCGTGTCTGTGTATACTCCCTATAAACATTTTTATGTCTAACATAAATCAATACTAGTGCAAAACAAACAAGTGCGGCGCACCAGAGAAGTCAGTATGAACATACTGACTTTATAAAAAACGAGTAATTATATTCTATTATGTATGTATAGTTGTTCCCATTGACGACACCGGAATGCTTCTCGAAGATATGTCCGACCGTGTGTCTGTTCAGTAATGGAATTTTAGTTGAGTTTACAACGACAATCGGCATTATTGTTATAGCACAACAATTATATCGATCAATAGACGGACAGACCAATGGCGCAACTATTTAATTATTAAAGACAGCTGCGACAAACAGAATTGTGAATGGCTATGCACAATTTATAGAAGGTGACATATCCACTGGAGATTGTTACACAAGTAGCAATAGCATATACCATGACAATACATTCTAACTCTAGTGAGATACAACGAGCAACTAGAATACATGCTGTATTCTAACGTACGTACGTACATATAATGTAATTTATTGGAAGAACGTTACATTGCAAAAGGGACTAGGGGATAGGAGGCTTTGGAATTAAACCGTTCATTCCAGTCTAAATACAGTAGTAGGATTAACAATTCCAATAACAAAAGACGAAATATTGCGTGATCGGGAATTAACAATAACGGAACTATGGCAATTGGGGAGAAACGTTTCATCTTTATTTAGCCTTGTCCATCTTCCTTTTCCGTTTTAATCATCCTCTCGTTTCGATATCATTGTATATAATGGTTGTAGTGTTTCCTTATTGGTACAATGTAATAATTATAATAATACTAATGAGATAATAATAATAGTAATTGTATTGTGGTTTCGTTCGTATATGATATAGCATCAATAATATATCGTTGTTGTTACAGGTGTTCTTGTTATTTTTCCTTTTTCTTCATTTGCGTTTTCTTTCTCAGCTCTATTTGTCTCAATGTGTAATCTGAATGCATTCACGGAGCATCACGTCACACCTCTTGCCTTCACTACCTTTACCTTGCGTCTGTTTATAGAATATTTACTTCATCTCCCTCGGTATGTGTTTATATACTTTAGTTAGATGTATTTGTCTTTGTCTCTCGGCTATTTTACTGTATCAATTATGGTCTCTCTTTGACGTTCATCGATACGGGGATTATTAATAAACAGGTCTCTTTCAAATCTGATAATGGTTCAGGGCATATAGGTGGTTATATAAGAAATTTTGCTCGAGGTGCTCATCAAACGCTTGTTTTCAACCAGACCAGTCATCAGATGAATAAACTACATCATTAACTATAATCTGTGTATCGGTCAAATCAGATGCTATCAGCTGAGTGTTGACGATTTGTCGACTCTGCTTCTACCATCGGGTGATTTATATGGTATGTGTATTTCTGGTATGGTACATGGGTTTCTCTCCAAAAAAAACTCGACACGTGTTATGTTACTCAGAAGTCGCAATAATTAAAAGATCGCCCCTCTACATTGCCTCCTCAGCTGAATTGACAAGAACAGACGCCAGCGATAACCTCATAAGTATATATCAACTTGATATAAAACAGTCCCTGCGTGTCTACATGGGGTAATCAACCTACAAGTAGCCAATTTTCGGTACATTTTTATACCCCAATATGGGAAATTGAGCAAGTACCTGCGTGCCATATTTTGTGTCTATGGTGTGCTGCTGTTTCTGTATCTTACATATGTAATAACAGGTGTACTTTAGAGAATATGTGAAAGAAGGGAATGTAAACTAATCTTTAAGGATCTTGAAATTTTTACGTTTCCTATTCATAGCAGTAATAACAAAATACTAAACAAAGAAAGAGCGCAGCTTTAGGAGGTGAAGGTAAGAGGAGTCTTTTACAACACACTGGGAAGGTAAGTTACCAGAAGGATACAGGGATTTTTCTTCTATCGCCACTGACAGCTTCACTAGCTTTGCGCCAGTTAAATTTTGCTAAATTAGATAAAGCTGGCCTCCAATGGCACCATCATCATGATCATTCACCATTTTATCACTGTCGACATAATATTCCCCAGAATATGTATATATGTATGGTCAATTCCCCCTTACACCTTTCTACTTTTTTCATAATTTTAATTGTTTTCACTGTGGTTTTCCCCCTTCTGTTCAATTCTGGCGACACACGAATGGTCGTTGTCACAAATGTACAGTTAGTAGTAATGGACAGTATATCATTGAAAGCCATTCTACAAGAATGCTAATATATAATAATAATAATAATAATAATAATAATTGCTTGGAAATTTGTATTTTTTTTGTTAAATTTGTATTGGTTATTTTCACTATTACTTTTCCACGTTTCGTTGGTTTCACTCCGGTCTTTTACAATAAGCGGCGTGTGTGTTGTTTTTATTTCACCGTTGTGGATGTTTCTTTTGTTGTTATATTATTATTATTGTACATACAAAGTAGGTTTTCTCTTATATGTTCTGCATATGTGTCTCTGTGTGTGTCTCTGTGTGTGAGAACATTTTTTAACGCGTCTATTCCGCAATGCTTGACTGAGTTAAATATTGTTTTCTTGTTTATTTGTTTGTTTTGATACTGGTATTTTGTTATTTTGTATATGTTCTTCGCTTTGACTTAGAAAGGGGAAAAGCTACGGAAGTTCCGTTGTGGTTTACGTGCGCTTCAATGCATGTTAATCAATCCGTTGCTCGTTTTTCCTTTTCAGTCACTGTTCAGGCGTTATTTTGCCTCTCTCGGTTTGTCTGTCTATACGTTAGCCAGTCGATTCCCCTGTCCCTCTCTCTCCCCCAATTCGTCCTTCTCTACGCATCGTGTACATCTTTCCGCGCATCTATCACCCACTCAAAATGACTTCAACCTACCCCAACGTATAATCGATTTTTTGTTAACATCTGGCGACCTGCAGTACTTTCACCGTTGCCCTGTATCCACATGTCTGCTCGCTCTTTTTGTTTCCGCCCGCCCTAAACGTTGCGATACACTAAGGGACAGACAATGGTGATAGCTACAGAAAAACACTAATTTTTTAAATTCTCACCGACCATGAGGATCACTGTGTCCCTCGACTCCAAAGTCACTCACTCGAGGCTTGAAGTGGCTATTGTCGTTTGTTTTTGCTTTCCTGTTGCTCCTTCTTCTACAGGACGAACGCTCAGCGGAACCATATACTAATACGAAGGAATATGCGTAACGAATATACTTTTATATACGCCTTTAAGACACTTGGCTCAATCTCCTGCTAGAGACATTTCTTCAGTAATATTGTTATTACTGTTGTTAATAAATGTTACTACTAATTATAGATCCTAGATCGAAATACCATTAAGCAACCTTGGATTATATAGCAGTGCGATCAGACACTATTTCGAAATGCATATATATATATATATATATAGACAGGTAGAACTACATCTAGGTGTGAACGTATTCATATAAGGGAGTTGACCTTTGTGACACGTCTATTTCTAAATTCATGTTACGTCCTTGGGAATCAGGCGAGTCAGGTGGTTGTGGTTGGTGAAAATAGGGTCTCCGATTAGTCGGGATGCCGAACAGTTATCGGGTATCGGCCTTCGGTGGTGGTTCAAGGGCAACAGCTTCTCCGGCAAGGAAGCCCATTTCGACGGACTTCAGATTTTTTTCACGGAGTTATTTTTCGTACGGGATCATTTTCAGCTAGTCGGGCTGCAATAGTTGTTTGTCTAGGCAGGAGGTTTAGGTGGAGGGAGAAGAGTATCCGATGTCGAGTTTTAATCGTCACGGGATCGCTTCTCTCATTTGCTGATCTGGGGACTGGGGACGCTGAACAGGGGCTAAATCAACCATCATCACTTTGAAGCAAAGGGTATTTACCCTGGATGGTAAGCAACTGTGCTAGGCAATAAGATGTTTCTGAACCGACGTGTTTCTCGACGTTCGTGAAACACAAAAGTGGCCGTGGAGATTTACTGGAAACTGAGATTATTAGTTCGAAGCGTAGGCGCATGTCTAGCCTAGTTCAGGGCGCTCACAGAATCTACCGTATCTTCGATGGGGCATAAAGGCAGATTGGTGGTGGCTTTGGGGTGTGGGGAAACCCAGACAGTCGCGACATCAGAACGGGCGTTGGAGCATATTGGAGAACGTTGGAGTATGGTGGAGTACGGTGGAGCATGTTGGAGAGCAAAAGGTGAGGGCCCCATACGGACACTAAATTATAGATCGCCGGTTTTTGGTGTTCCTACGGTCTGTTGGGGATAGGACAGGCGAGTTCAGTTAGTCGTGAGCAGATAGATATTTTCGGGGAGGAAGGAAGCTGAATTGTTGGTGGTTGATGGGTGTTAGTAGTTTCTTCTGGGGGGAGGACCCGCACGAGGAGGCATTCGAGGGCCGCCCGGGTTGTTGCGGGGTGGCCCACGGCCTCCGTGGTTCTGCGAGTGTGGCGGACCTCCGCGGCGATCAAAGTCACCACCGCGCGGCATCGAGCTAGGATAGTCGCCATAATCACCGTAGTCGGGGAAGCGGGGCGCCGGAGCCCGCTCGGGCGGACCCCATGCCGGTGCCCAGTCGCGTGGGGGTGGCGGCACCATACCCCTCGCGCCGCCCATTCCCCCGGCACGTGCTTTCGGGTTTGACGAGAGGGCAAAATTCTCGTCGGACGGATCCATGCCGCCCCATTCGTACGCCGTGTACGGCTCGTAATTAGCCGGGTCGTAAGTGAAATGATCACCGATCTGCACGTCCTCGTTTTCTAGCGACTCACATACTGTACGGATGGCGTCCGTGACCACGTCCGTAGTGCCAGCTACTCGAACTACCTTGTCCGACGACAGTGGGCACGTTTTATCAAAAATCTTGATCGATGCCGTAGTCTTCTCACGGATATCTTTGATTCGTGCGCCGCCTTTGCCGATCAGAGCGACCGCCTCCTTCTGGTGTAGGAGGAGCTTTAGCTCGGCGCGCGTCTTCGAATCATTGTCATCGGATCCCGTTAGCTTCTGTAGTATCGATGTAAGCAGCTGGGGCAGGAGATTTCGGCTGACGCGGACCAGCATCAATCGCTCGGGTACACCTTCACAGTCAGGCACTACGAGCTTGCAATTGAACGAGCTGCGCAGCTCGACGATCTGTTTACCGGACTTGCCGATAATCGCACCGGCTCGCTGCGACGGAATCAGAAAACGCAGATCCCATACGCCGTCGGTCTTCGAGCGTTTCGCTACCCCGCCGCCGAGGTCGTCTCCGCCACCGGCACGCTTTCGCTGAACGCCGCCGCCGGGGCCATCATATCGCCCGCGAAACATGCCGCCCGTGTTGTTTCCTTATCACGTTAGCAGCAGCAACGACGCGTCAAGAAGACTAACGCCACTTGCTAGACAGATGCTTATCGGCTAAATTGGGGCGAACTGTTGTTGTTGAGGGAAAAGCGGATATAATACGGCACGCACACAGAAGTCGAAATTCGAGGATTTTCCGACACTCGCTAGGGATCGAGTCGGCTCGTGGCGGTAGCCGCAGCAGCGGCGTCAGCAAATTGTGACGATTAGTGGATTTTGCGCTGGGAGCTAGTTCGTTTGATCGCTCACTCACTCACTTAAAGGCCGTACTAGCCGCAACAGTGACGCGAATGACACGCTCTACCAGCACACCAGATGAATAGGCGGGGGGGGGGGGGAGTGGGGGAAAAATAATTCACACTGCAGCTTCTTGCCTGCCGGTGGGACGCTCAACGGCCCCGATTCACGACCACCACAGCTTCAGATCACCACACTACAATCGAACACGGAGCAGGCAGGGTACAACGCCGATGAGTCGTATGCCTCGCGACAGCTTCGCATCAGCACGAACACCGGCGGCCGTCGCAATAGCACTTAAGCACAGGCACTCACTGCACGAGACACCCACGACAATGACGAGTAGCCTACGGAATGGACTCACACACTCAGGAAGATAGATCGACTCTCGTCGAACGGACGCCCCAACAATGAAGGTGGGCAAAGTAGTAGCAGCAAGGAGGAGGGTGCGTTAGGGAGGGCTGCCCTGCTGGACAACGCTACGCTATATACGATTCTTCTGCTGCCTGCCGCTGCTGGCGGTGCAACAGCAGCACAGGAACGCACACGGCGCGAAGAAACGCGGACAACGTCGTGTAATAAACAACGTAGATGGATGCGCTCACTCTAGACGTTAGTGAGGGTGGTACCGGCACGTCTACGATCAACTTCTACTCGATCGTCGTAGCGCTAGTTACTTTCGATCGGGTCGCGGAATCGCTCGCATCGCACACAACGCCGGACTCAAACAATCGATCGGCGCCCCTACGGATTTGGCCGCTAGATTTAGCGGGCTCCCCGTAGCTTCAAAACGAAGATCATTTTAAAGGTTGCATACGTCTGGTAGAACAGTCAGATCAATATAATAGCCTTGTACCGGAACCGGACAGGACACAAAGCGGCATCGTTTGTGACGGTTGAATGAGCAATTTGCAATGTGAAATTTTCCCGAAAAATTCAAACGCGCGTCAGCCAGCTGCCCGCTAAGAGCGCGGGGCGTCCACGTTTTCATTGTGGGCATTTAGTCATCAAATAAGATTCGAACGTGTTAGTGAAATAACATGGCTATAAACAAGCAACAAAAGCGAGTCAGAAACGCAACACTGTGAGCAGGTCTTACTGCTAACCAGTTCAGGGAGCCAGCAGTTAGTTAATGTTTGGACTATCGATTGGATTTGTGTTTGTTGTCATCTGTCTGTTGTACCATTGTAAAACTAGGAACGGCTTCTAAACTAGCGACTGTTATAACCTGATTAGTTTAATACGACAAAGCAGAATAGGGAAAATCCAGATTTCAAAATGGATTTAGGTCTCTCTGAACCGACACTCAATGTGATCAAGGCCATTATTATCATGGATCAGGATGGTCACCGAATATTGGCTCGCTACTATGAGCCTACAGGTCCACTCAGCAACGAGAAATCTTTTGAAAAGATGCTCTTCAATAAAATGGGCGCCGCCGAAGTCTGCATGCTCGAGGGACTCACTTGTGTCCACAAGTTAGTAATAGACTCATACAAGATTCATTGAACAACGCTGCGTATTTAATAAACACAATATATTTTCAATTAATATTTTGTCGAGTACTAAACATATTTCGAAAAGAATATGAAATTGAATACTGTACGTAACATAGCTAGTTTAGTTGAATGTACTTTCTAATTCGTTCTATGAATGCTATGATGTTTTCTATGAATGTTATGAGATTTAATAATTTTATAAAAGATTTTTTGTGACTGAAATCGATCACATTTGATTAAAGTGTCAGAGGAAGTTGCTTGCACCAGTATATATTACACGTGCCTTAATATAAATATTTACGCGCAGGTATTGTATCATGTCTTCATATTTTACTTGTGATGCAGGATACAAACAACACATATTATGATTTTTTATATTTACCCACCAGTATTTCTCCACCACCCTTCGCGCGTTCGAATTTTATGCTTTCTTAGTAAACTGATATTCTGCAGCAGAGTATGTTGTAACAATTTATCTTCGTACCTCATGCTTTTATCTTAGTAAATCTATCATTCTTCATAGTTTGCAATTTACTCTCGTTTAGATAGATATTTGTAGCTAAATTTTATCATTTTTTTTTACCGAAGTGCCCCTTTCCAGTGTTGAAATAATTGTAAATTGCTGAATAAAGTGTTTATAGCGATGGCGGTTTTCCCTTGTTGTCACATTGCTGTTTAGATCAAACGTGGACCTGCACTTGTACGTAATCGGATCAGGAAACCAGAATCCACTGTTTTTCTCTGCAACACTCAACTGTTTATACGAAACACTTTCTTTACTATTCCGGAAGAGTGTTGAGAAGCGGGCGCTCATCGATCAGCTCGATGCAGTTCTTCTTGTACTCGACGAGATCTGCGATAATGGGGTAAACAGATTTTGAAGGTCTTTTGTTCCTCTAATTGGCACGTTTACATAAAAAAGTCGTTTTTCCTAAACGTTCCTGTCGCATCTCTTTGCTACAGAGTTACTAAAATACTTTTTTTCAATACAGTAATAGCAATGAATAGCAATCAGAGGAAATATCAATAAGTAGTCCATGGAAAGGTATATTTAATTGTATTTTTTAACGATACGATATAAAGAATCAGATTAGATTTAAAATTAATGCATTAGGCACAGAATTTTTTGAGGCAGCGAGAACTTCGTATTCTGTTCACAATGTGCGTGCAGGTTTTCTAACCCCGAAAGAAAGGTTCCAGACAGAATGGATCTGCTTGTTTGCCATGCTTCAATTTCCGCTAATGAAACAAATGATCAAGTATTATATGGTAAAATAGACTAACCATCATAGGACAATAAAATGAAAGTAAGTGGACACTGGCCAACTGGAAGTTGAATTTCGTTTGATTATTCAGCTGAGTTGGGATTCCTACTTCCCTTATTTTATGTAATAATTTCACTATTCGTAACAGCTGTTGTGCGTGGTGGGTAATATAGACTAGTGAAATTGATGCCAATTTTGTTTTGCTTTCTCTGTCTTGTAGGTCATTCTGGAAACAGACGCCAACGCTGTGTTTAGTCGTTTGGCGGTGAAGGGCAGCGACGAGGAGCAGAACGTTTCGCAGTTGTTCCAAAGTGCTAAAGAGCAACTGAAGTGGTCATTGCTTAAATAGGTGGCTTTAGACGCAAATTAGTTCTCATTACTTTTCCTCCATACCTTCCACACGTGTCCTCTCGACCCCAAATGCCTTGTAATTGGATGTTAACTATAGACCGTGTGTGTAATGTTGACGAACGGGGAACACATTTCACGATATATCAGTACGACATTGCCATAAATCGTATAGTGTGTGAATAAATGTATTTCATATATATTTTCAAACGCAAATGTGTGTTTCATATGTGCTATTCATGCTTTTTCAATGGCTATAGTGAAAATCTATTGTTCCCTTTCGTAATACCGTAGCATGTGTGTAATTTTTGGCAGACAGTTTCTTGCAGTGAAGTGGCTTACTTATGGCAGTGTAAAAAATATTTCGACGTGTAATGTTTTGTCACCTCATACTACAATAGAAAAAACAATAACACATCCGTGTTGTTGCTAATAAAAAATTGTGATATGCAGATGTTTGAGTAAATATCCTTACATCGTTTCGAATACCCTTTTGTCTGCACACACGTTTTGCAGCTACCATTATTCCCTCGCAAGGGCTATTCTTTTTTAAGTTTTTTGATTTGACGCCGCCATTCTGAAACTTTTAGCAGTTTTCACTTGGTCTTTTACTGTAACTTTCGTTATAAAAGGATAAGCTAGTCAGAAACGTCTTATTACTTTTTCGATTTTATTCATTTCTAGGACACGCACACCTTACATGGGGTTTGCCTTAATTTTCATTATATTAGATAGCATTACGTAGTATTAGAAAGCTCCGCAAATTGTTATACAATTGATTATTCTATTTCGTTATTTCGTCTTTATTAATATTTTCGTTAATCTTACGTTAAACAGATAGTTTTTCGATGAAGCGTGGGCGACATTCCAGCTTAGGCCAGCCTCGGCCATGACACCGTAAAGGGGCCCCTACCATTGAGGAATCAATGGTGAGTGATAGTCAGCCCATCTGACCGCTACAAATGCGAACGTCGCATCCAGTTTTAGGTTTCTTCGGTAACAGCGCCTAACGAATCCAGTTAGAGAACGCTCTCGATCCCAAAATAAAAGTGAACAACGAGTCCAGATTTCTGGGTAACTCCGAGACTGTACTTAACGCTATCGGTCAGGATTTACCGTCAGTGCAATGCCTTCGAGGTTCTTTTATTTTTCGCGACGAACACCGAGATCGTGCTGCCATCTGCAGGGGCGGGCAGTAATCTAAAAGAACGAAATTAAATGATAACATCCTACTACAGCATTGTTCCATATATTATTCTACATATTATTCTACAAACTGATTCTAGTCAGCCGCTCAACCCTATAGGACAACACTCGATAACTGAAAACATTAGTTTTCAGTGGTTATTTCCAGTTTAATTGTTGTTTAGGTACGTGTTCAGATGCATTTCGAGAGAGAGGTTAAAGTCTGCAAAAGACTGAGTTTTAAAAACTCTTCTGTTAAATTCTGACTGCTGGTGAATTTTCAGGCAAAACTTGTGGGTTCTTTTTCTTCAGTTTTTCAAATACATAATTCATGTACTTACATAAAAATAAAACTAAAAATAGCTTTACAGAATAATTTAGACTATGGTTAGTATTTCAGAAATTTTTTCAGTCATATGAACTCCGTTTTACTAAATTGTATTCGTAGAGATTGGTTAAGGAACGTAAACTGAAAAACAGTGCTTCGTAGAATAAAAATATCTGTGCAGAAACTACCAGTTCGCAAATTGTCAAATTCAGATTTGCGAATCGGCGTGTTGCCGATGGAAGGCATCTGATCGTGTCCCGTGAGGTCATGTGATTCGTGAAATTCCCTACGGATTAGAGAGTATCGCTTGCCCGAAACTCGATTAGAAATCGGTCGACCCCATGTTGTGCGGACGTTCTGGGCCTCCAGTCGTCCATGTGGGCTCCTCCACACGTCGAAAGATAGCTGAGTTCGCGCTCTGAGTAGCGGTGCTTCCCCAGCTGCCATAACCACACGTTGACGATGAACAAAAAGCTCGGAACCGTCCGGTCGCACAAGGAAGCCGTATCCACGATGCGGATCATACCTTTAGGGAGATCGAGATCGATTCAGACGCAATTTAGTTGTAAAGCTGAGTTTAATGTGTAGATATGGCTCTTTGATTTTCCGTTATTGTGACGCTTGTTGTTCATGAGATAAGTTTATGACGATGGTGCGTTGTTTTCAGTGTGCCAGTTCGTCTGAACTTTAGCACTTTCTATTTTGCCATTGCACTAGTTTTGCAAAATGTCATGTACGACTACCAACTGAAATATCCAAAACTTTACATGAACGTAACTTCGTTAGGGAAAACTCCGCAGAAGAGTGCATTGTTGCGTGCCAGTTACCCCACAACATCTAGTGATGCGATCTTTGCTTAGACAAGGAAACGTCTGAGAAGCCAAAGGTCAGTTTAAGGCTTTACGTGTGCGACATTTATCGTTTTGGTTATGGGTTTATTAACAGGTATTTGTGAGGCATATCATATGATTTTTTGCTTGACTGTGATGCATGTAGTTAGTACGCAATCCGCGAAGTAGCCACAATGAACTGGTTATAAATACGAACCCTAAAAATGGATTTTCAAAGATAAGCTCAAAAATGTAATCGTAGTTTCATTAAAATTCGTGAATCATATCGGTAGCACAGTTCTCGCCAGGATACCTCTTGCACTATTTTACATGAAATCATGACACGACAAACCGGATTTATTAGAGTGAGCTTTTATTGTCGAATGTTGAGTATTGAAATGCTAAATTTAGCTTTATACGCAAATGCTGCCAGAATGATTTCACCTAAAGACTCGGCCTGCGCGCGCCGTCTGTACTAGTTGTTTAATGTAAATAAAATTGATAGTATAAAATATGTAAATAAAATTGATAGTATAAATAAAATAAGTCGAAGTACCGAAGAAATAGGCAGACGTAACTAATATTTAACGTAGTGCCTTCTGTAAAACCTTGAATTGTATTATGGCTGTGCTTAGTGAGTAACTTAGAGAAAAAAGTTTTGCTTCTGAAAAGAGATGAACGCGACAGTGTTAGGCTAATGCACTTTCAATCTTTGAAGAGGCCATTGAACTCTAGTTATGAACCCATTTCGAAAAGGATTGTTTAGGGATTTCCGCTTATGTGGAAGAACATGCTCTTTTCTAGAATCATTTGGCATGATCCTTTGAGTACGAGCTATCTTGATTAGCACAGCATATAAAAGGCACATAGGCATCAATAATCCTAGCCTTTTACAATGAGCTATAGATTCATTTCTACACCCTAATTACCACCCAGTTTGAATTTGCATCGTTTCAACTTACCATTTGACAACGCCATTTTCCTGAGCAACTAACAGCCGTGTGCTTTGATCATCCTGATGATCTGGTTCGCTGGGTGAATCAGTTTCGTCCGATTTTGCATTGGAACACCAATGGCCTTTGTTCTTATCACTGGAAAAATCGAATGCCAACCCTCCGATGCGTCCGATGATGCCTTGACAATACGGCATGCTTGAGGTTATCAACGTGCTATAGTTAAGCCTAAATGTGTGTATCTGGTCTTGTTTTTCAAAGCTTAAAATAGTATAGGTCTACTGATGGGAGGCCACTGACGATAACCACTACGACAATAATTACTATGATCGTGGTTTCGGATCGTACTTCGTCGTTGTCCGTAATCGAAGTACCTCAGAGATAACACATATTTGGCTGCTAATAGAGTATTGACAGTGGCGTCGTTTTCCGATTGGACAGATGATTGACTATTAGTGGTAGTTCAGATTTGTGTGTGCCGCGGGGGACGGAGTGCAGATTTGTGCACTTTAGGGATTAAACAATGATTTCCTAGATATACTGGCGCATGTGTTCTTCTTCTATTGAAAACGTTACATGGTCAGTGGTCCTACAACTTCTCTTTGATGAACGCTTACTACGAAGCATTTTGTATCTGTCGCAGACTGTGAAACCGCAAAGGCTGCGTCTGATGTTAAATTCAAGCGCATCGGTAGGCCGAGGTGTCTTCGGTGATTACGCTGCTTCTTAACAGTTTTAATTTGATGTGAAGTTCTTTGTTAAACAATTGTAGGGCAAATGGTGAAACACGTGTTGTGAAAAATACGGAAGTTCCTGATAGGTATGATGAACTCAAACGCCATAAACTGTATGACGGTACCAAAACTGTTGTCCTTCTTTATTGTTATCCACTGTTTTCACTTCCGATATAAACAGTGACAGTTGGCCTAATTTCAAATAAATAGTTTGAGGATCCAAAAACATCTTGTTCTCTGTGTTAACATGGTAAACGCCTGACGCCTGTCAGTAAGCTACAGGTTCACTGGGCTGTTCATTTGAGCAATAAAAACTGAATGTAGCTGTCGGATAATGATACAAAACGGTACATTAGATTAGAATTACAGAATGTAAAGTAGGATTGTGCCTGTCGCGTGCAAGGCTTGAACCGGCAGTCTCACCCTTTATTTCACAATAAATGTAATTGTACGATAACACCTTGCACGGTCAGCATCCAATAGATAATAATAATCCAGACTCTGCTTATAAGTTTTATTTTTTTTGCCTTAGTACTATATCAACGTATCAGGCCGTGATTCTTTGTTCAAGGGCGTATTTTCAAGCCAAACACCTGTGGCTAGGTTATGCCTAACGTTAAATGGTAGATATTTAAATAAGCCTTGTTGTTTACAAGCGATGTGATCCAGTGACTTCACACTGATCTGCCGAACGATTGGTTCTCTTTTTTATTTAGATACCATATAGCTTCGTATACAGGAAACGTATTGGCCCTCTCAGTAGATAAATGTACTCACGTTATCTACATATTTCTGGGACTTGATGAATCGACGAATACGGTGATGTATCTAGATCCATCGCGGGATATCGACCGCGGTAAGGGCGTACAAGCATTAACACTACTAAGACCATAATAAGCTGGTTGATCGGTTTTTCTTTACACTTTAGGAAGCCTATGGTACCTAATTAGGGTTACCTGGATATATACCTTAGCCATGTCGTATAAAACTGACCTAATGGGGGCCTTTTTTGACAGAAGTATTTAGTTTGCTTGTTTCCTAAAAAGAACGGATGATTTTATTATAGGTCTGTTGCACTAAAGGCAAACCAGATATTTATCGTTTGCTTATAGTGCACCTTCAATCTATTCATTTACGGTTCAACTTCACCCTACCATCAGCATTATAAGCCTGCACCAGTAAACAGACAGGTATACAGCCATCTACGTCACCGTTATCATTGAGGAATTTCCGGAGGGAAAGGCCAAATTTGTTGCCCGTAAAGAAGTCAGGTGCGATTTGAAAGTCTCATTCGCAATTAGTTGGAACAAAGGGTCTGAACGATATTCAAAAATGGCTTCTTCGCCTATCGGACGTAGGATATTTGCCACATCTGTTGCCGCTGTAATTCAAAAATTTGGCTGCGTTGGGGTCGATCTTGACTGGGAATATCCGGACGATGTCGGCAACAAATGAAAGGTTAAATAACACTGTAGAAGTATAGTATGTTGTCATGGTCGTGTCAAATCAACTTATCAATTTTGAAATAAGAATCGCTAAATCATAAAATGGGCCTGAAAAATAGTGTGCAACTACGTTCCAAGGTCGTCTGATTGATAGTCATGATTATAGATTTGTTCATTCATATTTTAATAATTCTTTGACGAAACACCAAAGTAATGATCATCAGCTCAGCAATCGTTTTTTAGAATGCAAACGTTGCGTTACACTATATGTGAAGGTTTGGTTTTAATTTCCATTGCAAGCACTATCGTCGCCTTATACCTGTAGAAACGGAACTATGCCTCGCCTATGGCGACTATATGCCCCCGGCGTGTTTTTGTGTTGATCAAAGTTCCGTGAATTGTACGTGGGATATATGACACATATTTGTAACCGGCATGAAGTCAACTCAGTTTTCACATTTTCGGTAGTTGAGTTATAATTCGGTACTACGCTATATGTAAAATGCCAGTTTGGCTAACAGAGACTATAAAATCCAGGCTTGGCTTCCGTGAAAAAACCTCCTCAATTGCGTTAATACTTTTTTGTCCTTCGGATTCTGATATCTGTTCACCTCCCCGCTGGCCTTTACACTCCAACTCCCTTCGTGAAACCTTTTATTTAAGGCCAACTAAGCCAATGTATTTACTAATCTTCGGTGAATTGCGGCAGCGCTGTGGCTTTCGAGGACCAAAAGCTTGATCACTGAGCGTTGACTCTTGAAATTAGAGGATGTTTTTTTCTTGTGAATTTATTTCTCTTGTAGTAGGTTCAGCCAGTTTTCACTTAGAAGTTTCTTGATGAAGACCAAAGTATTTACTACCCAAATTGCGTTTCTTACATATATATATATATATATATATATATATATAAGCTGCTCACTAACTGTATATCTAAGTGGGCTGTCTATACTATAGATTTGAATTATATTCCCGTGATGATCTTGGCGGGCCCTGGAACCAACGGTTGACAGTCATGTCTTGCTTCACAAAAGGAAAACTGATCCGCCATTTCAGTCTCGTTAAATGTGGCATGTATGCACAGCGCAAACCCGTTTGAGATATCGTTTGAAGATTACGTTCTATGTTTTATCTCTTACTTTATTAACACCCATTAAGTATCATCCGTATAATTTAGTTCCTTTGATTCAGCAGCGAAGCGCTGAATCGCAGCGGTTGTAAACTTACACAAGTGAAGTCTAGTGCGAACTGATGCACATGGAACAGACCATTTGTAAGATCAGCAGGACAACTATATGAAACATACGGCTCATCACACAAATCAAATGTGTTCGTAGGCACTGCATTCGCGAAATAATATATCACTATAAGTTATATATTAACTTTCTCTAGTTATCTGTGGCTCCGTCAACAGAAGGCCGGTACTCTAGCCGCGTGGGAAGCCTGAGGAGCGCCTCGCTCGAAGCATATCTTATGTTTTGCTTTTTATGGAAGGTCATTTACTCTTGTTGATACCAATAAAATATACATCGGAGGTGCAGCATAAGAACCTGCAGAAAGAGGTCTTATCTCCCAGACTGAAGGCACGCTTTTCTATGTCGAGGTAGGTCTGCGCTAATTCGTGAGAAAACGCACACTTCAGTACGCCTATGAAGCTCTGTATCATGGGCCGTAGTATACATCTTAACCACATGGAAACTAAGCGGCAATAAGCATAAAACTAAATCCAGGCTTCTTTTGGCTTGCGTGTCCTTTCCACGTGTCATCATACGACGAGTCTTAATGATAACACAAAGTTGAAACAGAGCTAGAATAGTTGAAAAGCAGATTCTTCGTTTTAGAACTAAGTAAAACACAAACCTTTAGTAAATCATGTATTTTAAAATACAGACTGGATATCACAAAGTTATTCTCATTCTGTTAACTGCAATTATTGCTTAGAAGATTACAAACCTGTGGGAGTCTTTAGGGGGCACAGGACCTTGCAGATATTGATCGATGAATAAACCTGGACCGAATTTACGGCAGAAGGCATGTTAGCAATATGACTGTCTTTTTTTGCCTATACTTTTCCAGATATGCGCGTTTCTACAGACAAATAAGCATTGAACTAGTGCATGAAGGAAAAGTTCCGTATGCTTACGGAGAAAATCAATTGGTCTGTTATGATAACGAGGAAGGTATTAAACATAAGGTAGCATTAACGCCACAAGGGGCATAGAACTACTAGATTCTGTTGAGTACTTGAATGTAAATTTAGTTTTGAGCAATAGATTTGGTCAACAGTACACGTGAAAAGCACATGGTTGATATTTTTCTTATTTAATGCTCGATATTTACCATTATTTCTTCAAAAGGGTGGAATTAATCAAGTCAGTTGTTTACGGTAAGGCCATGATCTAGGCAGTTAACAGTGATGATGCTATTGCACTTTGCAATACCGAAGTAAAATATCCGGTCCTTACGGCCATCAGTGCTCAGCTCAATAGAAACAAAAGTCGAGAGGGGGTAGTCAAACTAGTGAAGCGTCCACAGCAGTTTCGGGCACCACACTGTATGTAATAACCATTATCGCTGCAAGTGGTTATATAATTGCCGTATGCAAATTGAAAGCATTTCATTACAGCTGGGAAAAAACGTACGTATATTCAGGCACTGATTAAAATGCGTACAATATATCGAACATTCAAATATCAGGACTATCAGAGTTGCTATCGACATATGCACGCTTCTATAAATAAAGCGCTTAGAGGTGACTATAGTCAACTAAATATGTACTATGCAATTTAATATTTTTTTCTTAATCACATTACTGTTTGCGTCTACTATCCTATTAATATAAATCAACATTCTTTTTTAAGTGATTTGCAGATTGCCAACAGTCTTTCTATATGTATGTAAATGTAAGGCTAGAGCCAGCTTTATGATGTTAGAAAATTTATTATTTTCATCATATTACCTTCCCATTCATCTATATTAAATAATTTCATACTTGTATAACTGCATATTGCAAAGACGGGCGCACCACGCCCCGACACCTAGCTGCACTGCTTAACAATGGCTTCACCATCTCCGAAATGGAGTTTGTTTCGAGCTCTATTGCTGCACTTCCAACAACAAACGCAGCGCCTTGGCTCCCGCCTTGTAAAAGACACACTCTTCCATACATCACATACTGCCAGAAATTCTTCGTGCGCAACGATAGCGGACTCATACGCTTGACCGAACTCAATTGTCCTGATGGCCTAGTGTACAATGAAGATCAAATAGGTTGCCACTGGAACTTTAATACGCATCCGGCCTCTGCGGGTTGCCCAGATTTTCTATAAAGATTGATTGCTGAGAAGAAAGAAGATGCAAATGAAGCGATGACTCTGTGTCCTAGTTTTACGTGGACCCATTGAGGAAAGCTTCGGCATGCTCAAGTTGAATGTAGTTGAAAACGGTTTAGTAAATAAGTTTACTCGTTGCTCACTAACTTTTCTGTCTTAGAATGTAGTCAAATTACGAAAAATATGCCTGTTACATTATTTTTGTTATTATTTAGACGCTTACTATCAGTGTTATCATTTTCTGTATTATTTCCACTGTCATCACACAACGATATTGTAAGTGTTGTAATTAAGCCCTACCTAAAAAGTAATTTTTGGTGAGTCAAATTGTTATTGTTCTATCTGTTTACGTAAAAAATTTCGCTGATGCTTGAAATCAACTGTTTTCTCCGTCTTCTTCAAAGTATCGGTAGGGCATCGGTATGAACCATTGCTTAAGCTAAAGTCTACGCTCTTTCTTTTCACGTTGTTCGCCTCTTACGTATTTATACCTTGTGAAGGTAATAGCAACAACTCTTTGATACTGCCGAGCTTCACTTTCTATAGTGACGTCGATGTGGTATTCTCTACAAACTTCTGGCACTGACTTGGAAACTTCTTAGGTAATTAGAGACCAAAAACCGAATCGTAACGCATATACAAAAGGACAACTGTGGCTAACACGGTGTGGTGGAGATCAGGTGAAGATCGGTTGAGCAGATTGAATTGATGCACCCTGTTTACCCGAACTTAGGTTTAGTTGGTCTTCGGCTATAGCCTATAACAGGCCTGCTATTCGTATGTATGTGACGTGTCGGACAAATCATCTGATCGTATCGAAATCGTAGGTATTCAGCTTGTTATTGTTATGATTCAATTATGGCGCGGACTTTTCTTTTCTACTCTAAATACAGTGACTTTCCTGTATCAGCCGCTGCGTGATTTATAATGCCAAGTGGCGAAATATTTTTACTTAAGAACGCTTTCCTGCTATTGCTATTACGTGTAATTAGGACTCGCTCTGATTATGACTCTTGGCGATGAGGCGACGGCGAAGAACTGATTTATTCTATTGTAGGATATATTTGCTCGAAAGCCGATTCACACGTTTGCCATTCCGTCACACCGAGCATACATCATTAGTTTTATCCGGTAATGTTACTGAATAATAGAAAACACTGGATATGTCTATTATTGTCGTCGACGGCTTCGTATATACGTGATTTGGCCAGACGTAGTAGCATGGCTTTCCGTAAGAGCTCTCAGCTACGGAACAACACACATCCGCATGGCCACACGTGAGCTACGTTTAAATAATATATGCAAAAGAAACACGTTACGATGCTTTCAGTATATTCTGATTAACAAAACATTGCTATGTACCCTTATGTAGAAGTAGACCGGTTTAAGAAATAGTTTCGTAAGAGATACAGCCACCGCGACGTGGCTACGATCAGACGATAGGTAAGTCAAAGGTAAACGTGCCTGCGTCTTTGCTTTGCACAATCAGACTCCTTGTTAGTCGATGATGCTCTCTCTGTAGGAGCTGCCCGCATGCATGGAGCAAAACCTGTAAAAGAGTGTGGTCATCATTGGTGTGACATATTTTTATTATAAAAGACACTACTTTTCAACTTTTTTCATTTTAATACCAATGCCATATAGTACAAGTGTGCTCGATGGCAGGACCCGAATCGGCAAGTATAGGATTATTGTCAAGAACTAATCCTTGATATACCTATTGCTTTACCGCAACGTTGAAAGATGCCCGCCATCAGACGTATTTTACGAACTTTTTGAACTAAAACGACTAAATATACCACCATTATCGACAGATAAATTCAATTGCAAATCAAATAGTCACCTCACAAGCTCCCCGGTCGCCCTGACCGACAACCCATTCCGCCAGAAGGCCATTATTTCGCTTGCCGAAAACGCTTCCATTAAAAGGAGATTTTCGGTAGTTGACATCATCACCGCACGATACGGCTTTTACCAGGACGACAGCCAACAGGATGAAAGCGAATAGAGACCTGGAAGCGGCCATTTTTCTCCGAGCAATCCCTAAAATTCGACAGATATTTATTTGATATATCTTAACGAACTCAAGGCAATTAAAATAGCTCACTCTATGCTACGCTAGGAGACAAACTCAATATCAGAATACGTTCCAAAAATTGACGAGTTAGATAATTGTCGGACATTTACGGTTTGTACAAACTTCTCGTTCGATCCAGATTTATCCTTTTCGGTTTGCTGAACTGTTACTATACTGGTTTGAACTCTTATGAGAGATTATTTTCGCATCTCGCATACTGTATGAATATGCCTGACGCATTTAAAAGCGAAGTCATATAATAAAAAAATTTATATATATACATGTATATAAGCCGAGCAGTACATAATGAATATCAGGTAGTGCAGTACGTACCAGGGGGGTGCAGCTCAAATTATGTGTCTCATCTTCAATAAGGCAAGGTTCGAGGTTTACTATATCGAGTAAATAAGATAACGTTCATCAAGGACATCTTGTTCACTTGCGATCGACCTCATGATGATTATAACCTATGACCGTATACTTCGGTTAATATATTTCTAATAGAATCGAAACGCTTGCCTAGTATCTCTTTCCTAGCGGCTGAGTTAAAGGCATTTCAACGGCTTACAACGAAAATAGTGGTCTTGCTTAACGCAACAAACTGCTTTCCAGTGGAGCTGATGAGAATTCCTATTAACATACAGCTGCGTTACATTTGTCATGAAGTAGAGACATTCAGATGGTTTTATGCTTCTATAAATATAGGCAATCTATAAAAAAAGTCCATTGCACTATTTTTTTCGTTCCATACACTCTCGGCGAAAAGGCATTTGTATGCGAGAGGCTATCAATGATTGCGTAAATGTAACCACAGCCTTGTTGCATGTTGCCGTCAGCCTCCAGTACCAAATAACGCGTAATCTCATTTTGCTTCGCGCGTTAATTAGCAAACATAAAAGGAATCGTCTGTTTTGTCTATTCGAATTCTACTCTACCCACTCGACGGCGGTAGCAACAAACAAACCGTGCTACATAGTAAATCTATGTCTGATGCAGAAATTGCCAGATTGTACAAGTTAGTGAGGCACTGGGGTCCGTACAATTTCATCAGTTTTCTTTTAGCGTACTATGTTCACGTTTCACTTTGCTTGATCTGTATGTAAGGTTTAAATTTGAGAAAATAGCTCCTCTAATATCCACTTACCCTGTAGTGGTCGCACCTGTGATATTCTCTGAAAGATCAATTTCTTTCTTTCTTCAACTGAAGGTTGTCCACGATGGCAGAGGCGTGAGATCGCACAAGTAATATTCCATGCCTCTAATTCGACCTTCTATATGGCAAGCTTACTACCATACATCTGCACGGGCTAGTTAACTTTCCTTTCCTCTTACGCGTCCCGTGGGGGATGGAGTCCTCTCCTGACTGGAACAAAAGAATCTTCATTATCTATTAACTCGTTACATGCAATGTTGCCTACAAGGCTTTCCATGAATTGGCCTCGTTGTAAGCTCTAAAAAAGTTTCCTCTTAGGACAGAAAATGCACAACCCATTTACGCTTGCAGAGTTATTGCTTTCCATATGCCAACTGTTCTTATAATTGATTAGTAGTTCTCTAAATAGGTACTATGCCGTGTAATCGTCGAGTTTATCCTTGAGTTGACATATGCTTCTCTCTTACCCCCAAAGATGACTCTGTCTGGTAAAACTTCTGTTCTACTACGTTTCATTGTATACACTCAGCACTCGTTCTCAAGTTTCCCTTCCTAATCAAACTTCGACCTATAGTGACCAGCTTTCATTTATCACCCCTTCGCAATGTCTCCCTCTCTACACTTAAACTGTAGCCCCTCTTATCTTTGGAATGCCTGTCTAAAGACCTTATCTGACGACAATCTGGTCCCGTCCAGACATCGCCAGTTAGAATTTCCTGCGTAGGCCACTGCTTTAAAAGATATGTTGGACCATCGCGGAAATCATCACTGGTCAATCGCAATCGTAGTAATAAATTTCATAAGGCTGGCTGTCTCGATTAATGAAGTTAGAAAAAATCTAGGTAGAAGCTTGCTAATTGTTAAAAACCTGCATGTGACAACACTCTAGTGCTTTTGCGCGTTTTTAGGCCTATATTCTATTTACTGCAGACATTATTCAAGGACACAAGCTGAGAATGTTAATAAAAATTGTACCCCGTCTTCAATTTCGATCTATGTACTTTGGGTTATGAATTAACGTTTTTTTTTTTTATCTTAAACACATGTTTGACATCTTATACCGAATATAGCGCTTTTGAAAAAATAGTATATGAATTTAGTTTAAAAGGGCCAGAGTTGGCCAACAAGAACAGAATTATAGATCAAAGATGAAGCTTATAAGTTTAGTTGTGCGTCACAGTTAATTAAGCACAGTTGATAAAAAACGAAAAAAATAATTATACAAATTGCAAAAATACATCTAATGACCCTGTATACACCCGCAACTTATTAAGTTTAGTCGATATCGAACCTTCATGTTAGTAAAGCTATCACAAACAGACAACACATTTATCTGTCAATATAGGTACAAGTCGACGGCTAAACAATACAAAGACGGTGACTGTACCTTAATACCTATCATTCAAAAAAGTAAAGAAGGATGAGTTTATCTTTGTATTTTGAAAGGCAGTACTGTATATTGACCGATAAATGCATCTATGTCTCGGAGCTCGATTTCAATTAATATTAATTGGATCAGATACGTGAAATCGTTGAAATATATTTATATGAATTGAAAAAATTTACGATTTTTCTATTTTTTCATCAACTTATAGTCTACTGGCGTTTTCTATAGGCTTGAGGTATTTTCAAATAGATATCGTCTGAAAATAGATTTGATTTTTATCTCATGTCAAAAGAACTTCGAACGGTGACCGGTAAGAGTTTCGTTTCGACCCACTGTTAAACTCTGGTTTCGAATCGGCCCTCGACATGAGGCTGCTTTAATTCATTCTGATTAAGGCATTCAACACCATCCTCTCTTTTGATGTCCATCACGATACACTTACCTACGAAGACATATGATGTCTGTCGGAAAAGACGATACTGTTGGCTACCCTGAGCTCACACAGACGAGTTCTAGATGAGTTATTGTCGGTTTCCTTCCATTTGCTTAGCCAGGGATTGCTCCTTGTAATCGCATTAACAATGCCTCATGGCCATGGCTTCGATCGCCTGCAAGGACGTCGTCTTGCCATCAGCGGGCGTCCACTTTTCACCGCAAGATGTAACTATAGACTTTATTTTGCATGTAGCTGAAGTGGCATCTTAAAAAAGTAACGAAATCGTGAATTTAATCCTTAACACTGTGACCTTTTCGAACTGCCTGATATAGACTCAAAAAATTGCGTAACCGAAGGTTCAAATTTTGAGCTTTTCGCTGAAAGTAAAAGTACTTTTATAATGTTTATCCGCGCACTGGCCATTTGTATAACACATGTAAGAGTTCTTTCACAACAAATGAACACCGCAAAAGTATCACCGGGGTAAATTGCTTTCTTTTCGATTAATCAACGTTTACCCCACCATCGAACTCTGACGACGTCCTTGACTATTAGCTCTCATCAGGTAATTGTCTTTCGTAAATAGAAATCTTAAGCAATGACTTACACAATCGCATGTTGAAGGTAATTACACGTGGTATCCCGAGCTAGCAGAATGGTCGAGTATGAAGAGACTCTAGTTGCAGCTGGTAGCAGCATGTCGGTCTATTCTGTGAGTGGGCGCAGCACCGGCAGCGGGGAAAATGTACTCAGAATAGTGGTATGTTGGACGAAGAAAAAATGGCAGCCTCCTACGTTGTCAAACAATATTAATGACTAACCGTGTGCTTTTTGTTTCTGCTTTTTGTGTATATCTAACAATAATGTGTTGTTATGAAAATGAGTGTAACGTCGACAAGGCACACTCCAACTTAAACCGTTTTCCTTTCTTGTTCTCGTATCTAACACTTCTTCAGAATCTTCTTGAATCTATGATTCACCAAAAATTGGGTTCTACTGGGTTACGTTTCGACCCACATAGACCACGGCTAGGAATTAGCTAACCTAAATTAATACATATACAAACTTTTTATCGAGTAAAGAGTATCGTAAACTCCATATTTTTCCTGCTGGAAATAAAAGCATTGATTCCCGTAGCGAAGCAACTGTGCACGCAATAATTGAACATTGGCAAGATACTGTTTAGCTATACTGTACGTCATATAGATCGTTATAATTGTGCTGTAATGATTATTCGTAGAATCTGTATTGGCCATTCCCTGTGAACAGAACAATTAATTCATCAATGGATTGAAGACTGTGTTGACATGCTCTATTCATCGTTAGTAGACACGATTGGCGGATGCTGAGGATCTAGAGTCAAAACAAAGCAGAAGATAATAAGGAACATGCTAGAAGGTACGGTAAGATAAACACGTCGGTCTGTTTCTTTACATGATCGAATAGTTTAGAAATATCAAAGTTTTTTTTGTACTACTAGATATAGCCTAATTTTCAGCCAATTAGAGTTCGAATACTTTACGCTATACAGTACAGTATCATTTCAACGACCATTTCTCACGGAGTTGGAAAGGGATTATAAGCGTGCCGGTGCCTTAGACTCTAACTTTAACAACAACTACTTGATTTTATTTTTATATATAGCATTATTTAGCCACTCACAATAGATTAATTGAAATATCAATTGAAAAAATACAGCTGAAGTACTGTTTTACATAGCACTATATTAGTACTAACAATTATGCAGCTGACTTTGTTCGAGGGGCTCTCCCGTGTTCGAATTCAGAACATCCTATCGCACTCCCTTCGGCCCACTTTTCCTAGCCGTCCTAGTGTCGGTTATATTTTGCCATGTGTCGATTGGTTACAACGCTGTTACATACTTTCAAGTTCCATGGAATAAAGTGGCGATGACAATTATTTGGTCTGGCTTCTTTGTCGATTTCCACTGCTCCACCATCCAAGTTGTCGCCGGTGCTCACAGCTGGATAGTCACACAATAAATGCATTTCGCCAGGAAAATCATATTGAAAACTTCGAGCGCTTTTTTCTTTTTTTCTTTTCTTACAAATTTCTTACAGATTTTTAAATTTTTAGCTGATAGGGCAAATATGCATACCAAGCAAAATGCTGTACAAAAGTTGGCTATAAACGCCGAGGTGGAATTTGAACAAAACTGAAGAAAAACGCCCGTTTGTTGTCTGGTTTGCGCCATCTGTGCATGTTCTGCATTCGTGTATCGTCCAAATTATATTTTGATTTATCTAGCCCTCAAGAGAAAAGCCTTGATGTATAATCTCAATACGTATAACTACAGTATCTACTAGCATTTAGTTTTTTCGAACATAGAAAAGTAGGACGAGAATTTTTAGCATGAAATACTTGTTTACTTCTTAAAAGAAAACAAACATTTTAATTTCAATCGGTGATGGGACGCATTGAGACTACGAGTCCTTCGTAACTATTGAAAACGCAGTCTCAAGAATGGCCGATCGGCTTCACGTTTAGTGACTTAGAAGTGACGTTTAATCAATACCGCTACCTTGACAATGGCGCCTGGGGACGGAGACTAACGTCTTTTGTCCGGAAGTGTCGGAAGCACTCTCGGTATGTCAGGCCAACTAGGTTGAATGCATATAGAGTTTCAGAAGGTCCAACTTCCAGATTTTAGGTGTCCACAAGCTATTCTTCTGCGATCTGATTCTAGAAAGGAGCATATTTTTACAAACACCTAGATAGTGACCTTTTTCATGCTCGAAAAAAATCCTTTACATGAACTCCTTAAAAATCGGTAATAGATTGCGCCTCATTACCATTATTAATTCTCACCACAAGAGCGTCATGTTATGAGGCCGTGTTGAAATTGAACTGAGTGATCCTGTACGGAGCACAGCGACATAACAAAATTACCGCTGCAGCCAAATTCTGCGAACACACGATTTGACGAACCTTTAAAAGTATTTGTTTGTTAACATGCTTTACCTAAACGTAATCCTTTTTCAAACAACGAATTAGTCTTGCGTCAAAAAGTATTTATTAACTCCACATAAGCGTGTAGTGTTCGGTGAGCTTTCAAAACTTGTCGCTATCTATAGGCATCGAAACTAAACAGTCTCGATTTAAGTTTTTCGTGATTTTCGAAAATGGTCTCATGAGAATTCATTGGTCAGCGTTAAACACTCACAGAACTCATATAGTTTCTCGCAGTAACATTGAAACACTAAGCTGATACTCCGGACCCTCAATACTTCTACGTCGCATACTTAGATAAGATCAAGCATACTTAGATTAGAAAAAGGGAATCGCTTAGTATAATTTTATTAATGTAATTTATTGCATAAAAGTGAATGAACGTTCCTAAGACTGTGACTAACCGCTAAGTCTAGCCAGCATGTGGGCACTAAATAAAAAATTTTCGACTGCTACAAATTGTAGGGTGATTGTTAAAAAGCTATAACTGTAAGATTGGTCCGAGGTAAATAACACGATCTATTTCTTCACCTTATTATTATTACGAAAAGGTATGACTAGCTCTGGCGGCCTACAGAAAAGAAGGCTTTCGAGAATGGCGTGCTGTACGCCGTCAGCATCCTCAAATTTTACCATTATAAACGATACATCCAGCTGTTGTAAATATCTCACATTGATATTATCTGGATTTCACCGCAACGTTCGATTTAAGGTTGACAATTGTTGCTGACCAACAAAAGGCTCGTTCGTCTTAATTTGCTCCATGACTGACGTATTTGATGTTAAGTTTGGTCTCATGTTAGTTAGATTAGTTAATTAGATAAGTTTAATAATAGACAAAATTTCCTACCCTTTTTGAGCTTAGCGAATAGTACTTGTCAACTTTGCATCGGATGAGTGTAGAGGTTTCAATGGAAATAACAAATGTACATAAGAGCAAAACTTTTTTCCTTGTTTTTTAATATAACTTCAGAGGCTGTAGGAAAAGGAAGGCCAACAGTGCATCTAAATGTGGATTCACAACAAAGTATTGACACGCAATAAGTGGTAAAGCACATAACACTGTATAATGTGTTAAACATTTTATGACGGCCACAGAACCAAAAAATGAGCCGTTCGAGTCGCGTTTACGTGAAAAAATACACGAAAAAGCAGAGCTTAACGGAAGTCCTCAACGAAAATTTCGGGACAGAAGATGGAAATTCACGTTGGAAAATAAGGAGTCTAAAGCATGCTGCTGATTCCAACGTGAACCGAAGCGTGTCTATGTCCGGTTCCGAACCCAGATTATTCGCGCCCAACTTGAAATATAGGTATTTTGCAACGAGACAAGAATGGGATTTAAGGAAACGCGAATATCAATCATTGTAAGCAAACTGTATTTTGTACATTGTGTCCAATTATACCGCTACTCTGTCATCGGCACTGTCCTAACCACTACTTTTTGTTCTATAAATTCCAACTCCTTCCCGTTGTTTGCCGCGCAGCAAAGAGCTCTCCAACAGCACCCTGCATCGATGGACTGCATCGGCGAGATCCTGCAGCTGAAGGACAATTGACTTGTCTTCTGACGCCATATCCTCCATTTTAGTAAGAGTGTTACGACCTTCTGGGTCTATATACAATGCTTTGATAGAGGACATCCTTTCGTACTCCTGAAGTGCTTTCCTGTACGTGTCATCCATAAACGTAAGTAAGTAACTCGCCTCCTTCCAGCCTTCTATATCGTTGGGATTTAAATTAGATATGTGAGTAATGGCAGCTAGTAGGGCCTTACTGTTTAAGGCCTCTTTGAGATGATTTGTTATTTTTCGGATCTGAAGAAAATTCTCATGCATCTTTCTGTACAGTCTAGCCCTAACTGCAGGAAATTTGGCGGAAGGACCCTTCCACGTTACTATTAAGCTGATCTTGTAAACCTCACAAGGTCTCCTAAAATCTTTCGGCAAGCTCTGAAGTTGCAACGAGAGATGTTTCGCTTTCGAATTGATCTGAGTAATCTGCAGGGGTTCCACCAGCTCTGGATTTCCGGAATAGATGAGTGTAATGGACTCGGGAAATGCGGGGACAACTTGTAGTAGCTCCTAAAAATGAAGAACAAATGAAAATAGGAAGACAGTAACGAAAATTCGAAAGAACCGATATTGTTAGAATACATGTGTCTAAGTGCATGAACTGATGAAGAGTAATTATTGCTCTTATCGTTACTTCAGTTTAATGCTTGCATTTTACTTTATAGAATGAAAAATGGTGTTTCCTATGAAACTTAAGCAATATTAGTTTTTCGTCGCCGTCAGTAATATTTGCATGGTACTGCTTATTACATAGTAAAAAAAAATGCAAACGGCCATCATAAAATTATTTTTTTTGGAATCTACGTAACATTCATACGACTGTCAAGCGCCTGGTCGTCGTGTTTTTAGGAAGACGTACTTAAAATTGGGCGCACAGCATGGCCTCTCACCTCAATTTTTGCCTCTAATGGTAGCTCAGACCGAAATCTTACTGATATTTTTTGATCCAGCGCAACATCACCAAAGTTTTGAATTTTAATTATGTACCCCTCCCGATTTAAGCGAAGGCCGTGTTCTGGCTCCCTGATTTCTTCTATTGTTACTTCGATCTGAAAAGATAATTCAGCAGTGAAAATTTCTACCCCTGTGTCCCAAGTAATAATATCAGTGCATAGAGAAAACTGCAGTTTGCGAACTGCAATTTTTAACATTTCGTTATTATTATTATTATTATTATATTAACAATCGTTGACATTTCGGGGATGAGAAACGGACGGCTAAGGCTAAATGTTCACGTACTTCATTGAGCATTTCGCAGCAAAACTGAACAACTCCGAGCTGGTCCTCTGGATCCATCGTGCCGTTATTTACTTGAATGGCTATATACCTCAATACGTCGAGGTCTTCTGGAACGGCGCACACCTGAACAAAGCGAACGCTAGTCAGGAATAGCATTATTTGGTATTAATGATAAGTTTTTAAGACAATTTCTAAGTCGCAGAATTTGATTAGGCTGTTCAGCTAGCCGTTGGGCAAAAAATACCTAACCCAACCACGAACACTGCGCTGTGTTATACAAAAACGAGCCTTCACCATCCTTTTCACATCGTAATGTAAACTAGGTGTGCCTATCTGTGAAATGTTGATATATTTGCCACCAGCGACAACGGAGGACAATTTAAAAGACAATTATTAGAAGAATACAAAGTCCACTACCACACCGACCTTCGAGTAGGTGCCAGCCTGATTAACATACATCATGATGAGCGCCATGTATTTCTTAAGTTTTGCTACTGCCAGTGGCAGCCTATATTCTCGTGTCGAGTTCCATTCAGTCGTGGAATCTATTACATATCCTCCTTGCAACGTACTGCGTTGTTGTGCTATTAATTCTCGGCCAACAGGAGTCTGCCATCGGCGTCGACGGGAGTACGGCTTTGCCGACACAATACAGCGTCGCCAGGCGGGTGAAACGAGCCAAAAAACCATCTTCTATATGGAAAAATCGCACAAAATAATAATCTAATGAGCATGTGATAATGTTCACTCTAGAAAAAACTGTTCACCTCCTCAGTAGATATTTACCTGACGTATCTTGTTAATTACAAAATTTCGTTTTCATGCCGACTAACACGTTAAGCCAATCGGAGAAGCCAGCTGGTAAATTCCGCTATATCCCGTAGCTTTTACTTCGATGTTTCCGTTCTTTCGTTACGTAGCAGCAGCAACGATATTGAAATGAACAAAGCGTCTATGAAAAACAAAAAAAAAACGTATGAATGTCTGAACGTATAAAAAAACGTACTATAATTGCAGAGTACATTGTGTCTCTAAGGCCGTTGCGGGCACACGCATGAGGTAATTTATTCGATGTTATTATGCATAGCATACGGGCCAAAACGCTATTCCGAAATTACCTCTATTATACAGATGATTACACTGCCAAAGCTGTTACATGTGATCAATAATGTTATCAACTATCACAGAACATCAGGGAAGAGATCAGGGCAAGCATGCCTGAATCGTCCGTTACACGCGTCCGCATATACGCATCGATGTAACCTATAACGCTTCCCTTAGTTGCCGTGTCTAGTTCTGTTCGCCAAGAAAAAAGTAAACCGGTCACAAATCTGGTGTGGTTCCAAGCCCTAACAATAGGATGGCGCCTTACACTGCTACCGCATCCAATAGTTACTTTGAAAATGTAGGTTGTAACCGCGGACTGAACTCTTTGGTTTATAGAAACGATTGGCATCTCTAAGGTCGGTATCGGACACCGAACGATTTAGTAGTAAAAGAAAAATGTGCAGAAAAAATGAAGCTTCTGGTCAATTAGCTTCTAGCTAATTATCTAGCTAATTAAGGTTTTTCAGGTAGAGTTCAGCGCCAGTTAAAAGGGAACTCGCGCAGCGCAAGGTCATTTTTTACAATTGAATTCAAGCTTGATTGTACTACAACGTCTAATAGAAAAAGAGAAAATCGAAGAGGAAAATCCAAGGAACGCGTGACATAAACGTGCTGGCGTTCTAGACAGGCCTAGCGAAAACAATTGTCAGTTAAAAGCAATATTTATAGAAAAGCTGCGCATTTTTATTTAAATTTTCTTTTTTAGTTACAAAAATGGGATAGAGAAATAACTCGAATTAGTGGAACGACAGTTTAGCAAAAGTTTCACTGCTGAACAGTGTTCCTACATAGAACAGTTCATTACAATGTATCTTATTGCATTTGCATTTATAGTCACCGTATCCAGAGGATTAACCAAGAGCACGAACATTCTCACAATTTCTGATAACTCCAATTAAAACACAAAAGAATATTTCTGATTTTAGGAACACGTTTACCATTTTATACATTCGATCCTTCTGTTACACTCGACAGTTTTAGAAGTACAGTCATACTGAAGTATAGCCTGCTATGGCATCGCCATACCTTAAAGTAATAGAAGGTAAGGACAAGGATTTATTCTTTGATGAAAGATGAAGTCCTGTGCCAGAATATCACTATGATAAGGCATATTCAACATTGTTGCTCTACCCAGTAGCCTATATTTATAGAAGCCAACGCTAGTCAAACTATTGTGCTTGTGGGAGAGATAGTACCTCATCTATGCAGTTGCAAACCAACTTTGCCCCTTAGGCGAACACCCGCATACAAAGGTCGCTAATATACGTCTATATCACGCCATTCTGAAGGTTCTTTAAGTATTCTTTGTTAAAATATTTGCTGCTTCAGGCAAACTTACCATTAGCTCTCCTAGTAACTCAACAACCAATGCCTCATGTTTATTTTTGTCAGCACCTTTCCTCACGTTAAAATGCAAGGTCCTGGTTTATTGTATAGGGCACAATAGCATTTGTAATCCCGTAAGTGCTTTTGGTAAAGACCGAATTTATTTAAAATAATGCTGTATCATGTGAACAAGTAAAAAAAAAAACGTTTGTAAGAACAAGAATTGATGAGTTATATTATCATTTGATTGCAGATCTAACACGATGAGTGATGCGTACGAAATGGTCCTCATCAAGCTACAGCCAGTATCGCACACCGCAAAAGATTTCCGAAATGTTAAAAATTATCTTCTTCTTCAACTTATCCTGTGTGTATATAGATCATGCTAAATGTATGAAGTGAGAAAAATGAAAAAGTGGACAACATGATCAAGAATTTTCTGTCTGTCCGTGGCATGGTTTCTTTGTTGCCTTTTATGATCAAGTACGCGTACCATATTTCAAAATAAGCAGAACAACGCAAGATCAGACAATGGATCGAAGGATGGTTAAGCCTACTCCATTTGGAACGTGAGGTTCCCAGACTTTAAAGTAAAATAATTTGACAAATCAAATACCTTTATCAGGGATGATCAAATCAAAGGTTCATAGAGAATATCATAAATGACTTTTGCCGGTTCCTAGTTTCCGTTGGACCAACTGGATCTAAGAAAACGCATACAGCGTTAGGTATGTACAGCGTAGAAAGTAATACATAGGGAGCGTGTTGCAGAATATAATCTAATACTTTGTCATATGGCCTTATATAGAATATTTATACATACCATATAGAATTTTAGCGTAATCAGTCGTGTAATTTATATAGCTTGTAGACTCTCAACTTATTTTTGTAAATTTAGTTCTGAAAGAGCGAAACTTCCGAAATGGAAGTAGCCGTTTGTTCGTTTGCAGAACATTTAATAAAATCAAAAAAAGCGATCAGTTGCTCCGAAATATCCCTGCTTTTTTTAAACTTGGTCAATAAAAAATCGCTAACAATCTGAACCGAGTCAAATCTTAGCATCGGATGCGTCTCATAGGAACTCATCTATAAAATCAATGTTCTACTGATAGAGAAAGACAATCTGGCTGATAAAGGCTCAACATAATCCTCGCGTTTAAGAGCAACGTTGTCAAGATGTCTTTTTTTCTTCATTTTTTTACGAAACGACCTAGCAATTATTCAAGCAGCTATCAATTTTAGTACAATTTCTTTGAAGTTATGGAGATTGTCACGCCGTTTCTCCGAACAGGCCCTGCCAGACCATCTCTGGTTAGACTTCTAATCTAAGTCTTTTATTCTTTACCTAGAAACGCAACTGGAAGTTACGCTTAGCATAAGGGTCCTTTTTTTTTGCTGTTGCAAACCTGTTTTAATAAGAAACCTGCAGTCTTCATAGTGGGCCTCGATACATCGTATGAGACACCCCTTACGTGATGTACTGTACCAGATAATACGTGTCCTGGTTAATGTTGGGTGATGTACTTTCGAAAAATCCTTAATTCCTGAACAAACATAAAAGACACTGGATATACATAAAGCCCTTAAATATGCAGTGCCTTTCCGGGCATATCGGTTGACATAGTCATCGAGTGCCGTCAGACCACTTAAGCGTGATGACAAATAAGGTAACCGTACAAAAATGAACGTTGAAAGCGTTCAGCAAATTTAGAGAATATTAAGCACTCTCTTTGTGACGCGCTTAATTTTAATTAATCAGTCCTATTAATGAAGCGATTCGATATTGGGAGTGACGGAGAAGCCGGTTCAACTTATTTCTGGAAGAACACCAGGACAGCGAGACCTTTACTTTGAAAACAGTCTCTCTAAATTCCTGCTTCATATTGACGGAACCGCTTTCACCGCGCATTTGAATCTCACCGCGTGTTCCTACAGCGGTTACAAAGTATTCGTCGCTGACGATCTCACGAAACCCAATTCTCGTTGGCCGAATTTGGTAAACGGTTTGGCCCCAATAGCCACAGATAAGTACGACCGAGTTCGGCAATTCCAGGCTGTTTTTATCTATAGGCAAGAGTTTTGCCTTGAGCTCTCTAATCAGGAAAGGCTTCATTTTAGGGTAGCCTACCGAGACGCAGCAAGCAATTTGCTGATCCAGTGCGGGTCTCCCAATTACTTCGAATCTGGGACGTGTATATTGGTAAAAAGCTTATGATAGTTTTTGCGGCTAGTGGAGCAAAGACTTCTTCGCACCATGTTACCAACGTATCTCGAATTGTCCGTTGAATTTGTATCGGTCCTTTTCTAAACGCGTGTTTGCGGCGGTACAGTTAGTTCGGAAGACGTCGATCTGGTTTATTACTAAAACATGCCAACTGTCGGCTGCATACTGCTTCATTCAGGAACGACATCTGCGTTAGAGAAAGGACTGTGAGGCTAAATCAGTGTTCTCTGCCTAACAAGCATACGAATTGAAAATTAATGTTGAAAGTTATTACTCCTCGAAACAGGATTCTCCTACAGTTTTGGTCGAACGGTAGCACGACCTTTCTAGTCGTGTTCAGGCGATATTGTAGATCGCAAAATATAGCCTTTCCAAAAAGCTAAGTAAGTCAGCGTCCTAATTCGTTGTCCTTAAAGGTCAATCTGAACGACGAGCATACTTCGTCGAACATGCTGTAGTTTCTTCTGGGCCAATAAAACCGTATCGGCAATAGCAAGAAATTCGTAAAATCGGTGGATAGTTTCAAATAACCTATCATAGTAATTCAGATACATAAGGCAGTTCTATGATGAGAGTGATACACATCAAACGATTTTGGCTGTTCAGTGTTTTAGCGTAACTTAAAAGAAAGTATTGGAAGAAGTGTGAAGATCAGAATTTCTCTAAAGGGCAATATGAGTGCATAGTGTAGAGGATTTTGCCATTTATTTACACTATTGCGTCAAATATAAAAGTAACATTTTAAAAACAATATATTTTTCACAATAGCTATAATATCTGTTTAATAATAGCTTATATGAAAGGCTACGTATGCTAAAGAAGAAGTAAATAAGTAGTAGTTGCATATATGCCATGTAAATGAAATTGATCACTAAGGTCGACATGAGAAAGAAGGACCTAGCCCGTTAGACTCGGTCTTTTGCCCCTTGGATATTCACGTTTGCCAGAGAGGAGAAAACCTCAACTTTTGGCTGCCTGAACCTTCCGGCTCGAAACGAAGTGTACCAAAAGAAAGGCAAATATCGAAGAACAGCATGGCGCGTTTTTTTACATCTACTTAGCCTGGTTCGTTCCGCAATTGCCGATTCACTTAGACCTTGATGTTTATAATAATCTATCATGTACATACACATATATATTCAGTTGTTTATTAAGTTATACAGTTTCGACTGGAAAAACAGCATCGAAAATAGTACTAATTATTATTACTAATGCTTGTGATTATGCATGTTCGAGCGTCCTGATTGTAGTTGAGATGCAGGATCCCAAATGATAGGCTGTTATTGCAAAATGCCCGCTAGGTAAGCATGTAGGTTGACGGTAATTTAGGCGTAAACCATCAGGATTAGTTGACACTTAACAGCACATTAGCATAATTTTCACTTGTGACACATACTAATTAGAGATTTTTTATCTGAAGAAAGTGTGCTAAGAACAACTATAACTGAGCAAAGCTAGCTATTTTCAGATATAGATTGTGTATACATTCGAAATGCGCATATTCCCGCACCGTTTAATGGTAAGCTTTCTTTTGCGACGATGGGCTCAAAAT